>NC_137833.1:3851176-4062285 GCF_963921795.1 Nannobrachium achirus | reverse complement strand
TTTCCAAGAGGCCAGCCTCTGAAGGGGGTCTGTATGTACAGGGGACAGGTGGTGATTATGTGTGGGGGATTTGAACAATGCAATTCAAATCCCACCTTCATACATCCCAATAGACGGGTTTCTGGTCCACGTTACACTGATAAGAAGTAGATGCGTGCGCAGGGTCGGTACCAAAATTAGCCAATGAAACCAGCGCTCCCCAAAACAACAGGTTTGGGGATTGGACGGAATTGATTACATGATACAGTCAGCTGTGCATTTAGTCTCAATGTTTGTAAACAAGAAACCCGTCTATGGACACAATTCATACAAATGTATCAAATCATAAATATGACAATGATGAAGTCTTTCTTACCCTTGTATGTTATATACAACAAACATTGCCGATGTACAAGCTCAGAACATGGTGTGTTTTGCGACATGTTGTGAGCTTGTACGCCGGCTATGTTTGCAGAATGTTCACCTATCACAACAAGCACAGAACAGAGACTATACAGGGGTTTATGTGGTTAAGGGCTAAACAAACATCTGTATCTTAAGGCACACAGGGGAATGAATGGTATAGGGTATACGGGGGTGGGGCTGCTGGGCTGCGCGTGACCGATTTAGATTGACTGTCCGGGGTTGTGATGACGGAGGCACATCGGTTTAACCCTGCAAGACCCGAATTAATTTCTACTGGCCAAAGAAATAAAAAATAAAAAGAATCAGATGGTGTTGTAGGAGTCCTAATCACAGGAAGATGTAATGTTAAAAAATTAATAATGTTTTTGTAAGGTTTTATAGCCATAAATCATGAATCATAAATCATGCTCTAATTTGCATTTTGGGGATATTTTTCACAATAATAACATATGTACATGTTCTAGACATTCTAATGATCACGAATACTTATGTTTTAGTGAGGAATAGCATCAGTTAAAAAGTGAGATGTTGTTCGTCCAGACGCTGGAATTTCAACTTCTCTGGGAGGTGTGAATGTCAGCCCCTGTGGGGGGCATTTATATGCAAATATCGTGGCCAATGGCATTGTAATACAAAACAATAGGATTTAATGGTGATGTTAATGTGAAAAAAGAACAGGAAAACTAATTATAACATTTTTTTTTAAATGATTTAAAAAATGTTGCCAAAAAGCAACGCTGGGCCTTGCAGGGTTAACCGGGGCCATTGGTGCTGCTGGAAGCACCTCTTTTTGGGGGCCGATGTTGTGATGAGGGGAGGCAGCGGGCGAAGTCCCTCCAGCCCCCCAGATTGACAGGCCAGGCCGCAGCACAGAGCAGGGAGAGATAGGTATTACTGGGGACAGCTGAGCTGCGGTGCAGGCACTTTTCAGCCAACCTCATTACAGCCGACGGCTTGATCCATCCAGGCACTCTGCTCTCCTCAGGAAAGGTTGACTCCGCACCGCATCAATTGCATGACGCAGGGGCGGCGCACCAGATTCTTGGGCCCCCCCCCCCCCGGGTACAAGGATTCACTCACACATTTTGCGCTTTAGCTATTGAAAAATAGCAGATATACAAGCTCACAGCGTGGCACCGAGTGCCGCGCTGCGAGCTTGTAGATCTGCAATTTTTGAAAAACCATGAAAATATGTGCGGAGTCGGAATATTTAAAATCCTTCTAAGGTATTTTGAAAACAAAATATATATATATATATGTTTCTGTGTCAGTGGTGCTCACACTTTTCCATGTGAATGACCCCCAAAATTATATGTATTTGGCCACGGACCCCCATCTCAAAATATTTAGTTCCAGGGACTCCTCCCAGAAGCAAAATTTGAGTTACAAATGTTCGCGTTAGCGTAAAAACACATATTCCAAGATCTGTACACATTTTCGCGACTTTTCAAAAATAGCAGACCTACAAGCACCAAGTGCCGCGCTTGTAGATCTATTTGTAGATCTATTTTTTCAATAGCTAAAGTATAAAACAATGAAGGCCCCTCCACCCTGGGCCCTAGTAACTCAGTCCCACTCCCCCCCCCCCCCCCCCCCCCCCCCTTGTGACGCCCCTGCACGATGCTCTGGGATTCGGTTCTTTTTTGTGGTAAACGTGATTTTTTTTTCTTCCTTTTTTTTTAAAACATGGGGCTTGAAGTGTGAGCAGGATGTTGTGAAGCTGATCCCGTAGCTATTTTAAGGCTGCGTCCCTGGATGTCGTCTCCGGAGACTGTGTGTTTTTCCTCTGAGGGGACATCGTGGGGGTTATTCGGGGCCGCGGTGGTGATATACCCACTCACAAAATTAAACCTTTACGAGACGCATAAATGTTTGTGGGAACTATGATGTCACGGCGCATTTGTCAGTAGATTTGAGAGATGGAGTTGACAGGGCAATTTAGTTCTACACCGTGTATTATGGTTTTATTTGCATTTAGTGACTGCGCGGTAAACAAGCCGTCTCTACAATTCAACCGTTCACCTTCCCGTTTAACACACGGGTGACTAACAGGTCATTCTGACCGATTTTGAGATCGCAAAGTGCAATAACTCTCCCCGTGAAGGTCTCAGAAATTTCCCCTGCCATGACTTTTCCTAAATACTCAAGACATTATGTTCTCTTTTTTTTCCCCCTTCTGAAACGTTTCCTAAGTATGAAATAATATACCATTATACCACTCTGACTGTTAGTTATCGGTCATAAAGACAGGTCTCACCCATTCCTCCCCCTCCCAGAAGCAAGGAGAGAATTTCACACCCTTTGCGCTCACCATTTGAGAGGTCAATTGAAATGCTAATTCACATTTGGAAGATAATAGAACCCCCACTGGCAGCAGGGGAGGAGGTGTTGCTCTCCTGGGCCAAAAGGGAGAGAATATACCTATCAATTTGACTGATAAATGCAGTCAGAGTGGAAGTGATCTTTTTTCCCCAGTCACCCGAGTGTTAAAACTCAACGGTTATGATTTCTGTGTACTTTTGGTGTGCTCATGTAGTCTAACGTTTAGGGATGGGTATCGTCTGCGATACTTCTAATGGTATCGATTGCATGACGTCGATACTATCGGGTATTGGTTCACGTAAAAACGAACGATACCTCGTTTCGATACTCTGGAACGCACCCCTGGCCGGTCGCATCTGTAACAGTTGGGCTACTGAGAGTTTAATGACTGCTTTAGTAGGCTACACTCGTTACTGTGGAAAATAGCCGACAATAGCCTATAATGTTTATTATTATGATGATTATCCAACGTCTATACTCTCCGCTCCGCCACACTGTGTGATCTTCATCATCACTGCTGTGGTAGAGCAGTTAAACTTAAATAAAAAGTATCGAAAATGGTATCGAAAAGGGTATCGTATCGATTCCCAGGTATCGAAAAAGATATCATATCGATTCAAAGGTGAACGATACCCATCCCTACTAACGTTTGTCTTTTACTTGTCCATAAGGAGCAAGAGCATCAATTAATTACAGCCCATGTCTACTGTATGGCCTGCATGTCTACATGTCTAGAATGCGTCCATGTGTTTAACTCGCCATGGCAAGTGCATAATCTCCAAACATTAATCTTTATTATTAAGTGGAGCCCCTCCAGAATTCAAATCACCGACCGCTCAGTCAAGGTCACGAGGGGAGGGGGAGGAAAAAGAAAGAAAGGAAAAAAGAAGCACAACATTTGACTGAGATGAATAAATCACACGGTATATGGCTGCCCCGCCCGCCCCCCGCCATTCAAAATGTAACAGGGATGTTCAGCATTGATTAACCCATTTAGGCCTAGAATTATTGAATGCTTTAACCAGTGAAAAATAGCAGATATACAAGCTCACAGCGCAGCACCGAGTGCCGCGCTGCGAGCTTGTAGATCTGCTATTTTTGAAAAAGTCGTTAAAATGTGTGCAAATCTTTGAATATATGTATTTTCAAAGCGAACGTTTGTAACTCAAATTTTGCTTCTGGGTGGTCCCTGGAACTAGATATTTTGAGATGGGGGTCCGTCCGTGGCCAAATAAATATCATTTTGGGGGTCCTTCACATGAAAAAGTATGAGGACCACTGACATAGTAGTCTCTAAAGAACAGACTAACTGAGCTCCAGTTAAGTGAAAAGGACCTTTTCTTTGACGATGGCTGGCCAGATTGCTGACATAGAAACAAAGGTTTTTCAAAAAACCTTTGAAGGATTCAAAAGACACCAGGTCAAAATTTAAATTTTCACGATTTTTCAAAAATAGCAGATCTACAAGCTGTGAGCTTGTATATCTGCTATCTTTCAAAAGTTAAAGCATAAAATAATGATACACAATAATGTGTACCCGTTCTGAATTGATTAACGCATTGATTAACCCGTTGACGCCAGAACACATCCAAAGACGTGGGATGGAATCGATCGCGGACTGGTTTCCTTTCATACGTCCCGTGAGATTTGAATTTTTTTCAATTATTAAATTCTTTCCGTTCATCTGGTTTCTACGTTTTCAGGCCAAGGACCCCTTAGTTGAGAGGGAGATGAATCAGGGACCCCCACAAACTTTTCGTAGATTCCATATTGTTTCATTGTTTGACAGCACATTCATTGTGTATTTTAGATTTTAGATATTTAACCACTTGAACCGTCAATACTTGATGAACTTGACCTTTTATTCTGTACTTAGTCTGCTCTTTTTTTTCCTTCTACACCAAACCTCTTTGCTGAAAATAGCCGATCCACAAGCTCACAGAGCTTGTAGATCTGCTATTTTTGGCTAAAGTTCTCAGAATATGGATGCTGGGTTTCAAGTGGTTGATATAAAAAAAAGGAGAAAAAAAGGTTTCTATCACACAAAGATTTGGAGGACCCCCTGAAGTAACTCCTAGGGGTCCCGGACCCCCGGTTGAAGACCCCTAGCTGTTCTAAACATTCAGAGGCAGGTGATTGTGTGGTTTCCACTGTGCTGTGGAGGCGAGCCTTAATGTCCCTATAGCCAGCAGTTAGTCTGCAAACCTGCTGCGAGAGCAAGCAGAGTCAGACAGACCACTGGTCAATTTACTGATTGGGTCAGAGACTCATTGTATGTGCAGGGAACAGCAGGGCAGTAGGCTACACTGCTGAAGGTAGGAGCACAGGGATGCATTCCTAGTTAAAAACTCATTCAGTGCCAATGACGTCTCTTGACGTTTTTTTTTTCAATGGGCCTGGGTGCCAATGACGTCTTTGACGTCTTTTGTGTTTTTTTATTTATTTATTTATTTATTTATATATATATTTTTTTTAAGATGTCAAAATGACCTGAGATCAGAGAGATGGTTTTCTCTGTTTGTGTGTTGGCTCCCTCGTTTAGCTGATTGAGAAAAATAGTGGATGGACACTTTTTTTCATTCAAACAGCTCTATCTCTGGAACCATTTGTCTGATTGACAACATTATTTTGCCACTGAATCACAACAACTGTGTCTGTTTCTGTGGGGGAAAAAATTATTTAAAAAAAACATTTTTTTTCATTGCATAGTAAAGAAAAACATACAAAATCGTGGCACATCTACCTTGGAGCCATTTTGGCACTTGGCATTGGGTGCATCACAGCCAATGGGAAAGAAAAGATGTGGGAAAATGGTTTTATTGCGATCAACATTCTGTGATCTACAAGCCTACAACACGTCAAGAAACCTTCGAGCCCGTAGATCAGGGTTCCCCAATAGGCGGCCCGCGGGGGGCTACTGTCTGGCCCCCACCAACCCCAGGAATAATGGTGGTATAAGAGCAGCAACAACACTAGTATATCGTCGTTGTTGGGTGGAAACCTTGTATCTCCAAATTTGTACGTTCTCTCGCAAATCATACAAGGCCGTCGCACAAAAGTAGTGAAAACAGCAGATCTACAAGCACACAACGCCTCGCGGTGCGAGGCGGTGTGTGCTCATCCATGACGATGAGATGAGGGGGGTGTATTATTGTCGTACGTCATGTTAACAGCGACTTTCATGTTTCAGGGCTAGGTGTACCTAAGGGTACCTCCTCACAGGTTGGTCATGTTACCTCACAGTTATTTGCTTCAAGTGTTTCTAGAATGATGTCCCTGCCGTGTAGAACTGAAGCAATATCCATTTGCCTTAATATAACAGCAGGATGGTCTCCTTTAAGGAGAGATTTGTGAATACAACGCCACGCTTTCATAAAATATCAATCTCACACCTCACTGCTAATATTCTGCCTTTACGATGTAATGTGGGGTACGACTCAAAGGATGAGAACCTCATGCTATTCATGGCCATTGCTCTGAAAATAACTGACAAGGAAAATTAATAACTGCGTTCTGGTTTTTCCCACAGACAGCAAATTGTTAGATGCTTGAAAAGTTTCTTATCACTTCATTTGAATGATTAGGAGAGAATTTCATTCTCCATTGTCTGCGGCAGAGGCTAATTATTTTATCATAGAATTTTTAATTAACTGTATCTTCCAGTTACAGTAGGCTATAGAGTCACAAAAGTTATGATAGATAGGCAAATGGAGTGCATGTGAGTCTTTTCAGATTAAGCACCATGCTTCATACAGAACAGTACAAAGAAGAAAAAAGACAACACAGCAATGATGAAAATGTGGCTTGTGAAAATAAGGACAAAAACTGTATATGCACGCACGCACGCACGCACGCACGCACGCATGCATGCATGCAGTGTATATATATATATATGTTACAGTATGTTTGGGTAACTCAGGACGTTCATTGTAAGAGCGCTTGTTTTGTCGTTCACCACACACCAATCACCACCAGATGGCGACGACAGCCATTCACTAGTGAAGGCGCTGACGTCACTCGTTTGCGACTCTCTTTCTTTATTTACTAGCCTAGCCTAGCCTAGCCTAGCCTAGCCACTCGCGGCCACTCGCGCCTGCGGCGCTCGGGGGCGAAGAGCAGGACCAAGGTCCGCTGGCCTTCGCGCCGCTTGCAATGTCGTGGACAATCGAGCGGCTCCGCCTGGAGGACGTTGTTGTGGCGACCGCTTGTTCCGCCCCGTGCCGCACCACGAGTGCTCCGTTTCTCGACCGTACTGTTTCTCTAACAAACCGTGACATATATATATATATATATATAATATATATATATATATATATATATATATATAGCTTACAGGAATCTGGGCACCTCGGAAGAGTGGACAACTGGAAAAATACGATTTTCCTGGTGCCCACTATTGTTTTGGTGCCCACTTCTCTGGTTATTTATAATGACTGCAAAACTATAGTAGTTACTTAGATGTTATGTACATGCTGCTTCTGTTTCACTGGAATGGGATTTCTCCATGCCATGATGCTGATATAGGGCTTGGCAATATAATGTTATATTGATATGGTGATATGAGACTAGTTATTGTCGGGTATTTTGGATATCGCGATATCGTGAATTGATATGGCATACTGTAAGTGTTGTACTTCTCGTCACTTATTTTATATTTTCATCAATGTTCCAAAAATGTTCCAAAATAGCGCAGATCGACAATCTCTGCAAGCATTACCAGCACTACGATATTATCATCCCAATATTGATATTGTGGTATTTGGTTTTAAGAAAGAAAAAATCTCATAACTCCAAAGATCAGAGGAAAAGTTCCAACAGAGAAACAACCATGCTGGAGACATGGATGCTGACCACAAACAAATATTTTGGAACGGTCCAAAAAATGTTTTATTTAATGAAGTGTGGTCAGTATTAAAGGAGATATTGAAATATGAAATACCAAAGACAAGTGTGGTATTATATCTAGGGAACTTGATGCAGGAAAACACACACACACACACACACACACACACACACACACACACACACACACACACACACACACACACACACACACATGGAGACGACATGTATCTGGTCAAGGACTCAAGGTGCTGCTGGCTGCCAGCAAAAAAGCACTAACAAGCTTGGGGTATAGAAGTGACTCCCAAACTTGTGGAGGAAATGTGTAATGGAGAGATTTACACATAGACTCAGGATACAGAAGGAGCTGTTTCTTGAAAAATGGGAGAAATGGACTGATTACACGACCCCGGAAGAATGACACCACAATAGAATGATATGGATTGTACTATGATGAGAATAATGTAGTAAAATGTTGACCCTGTGACAATATGTGCATGTAGTCTACTTGCCAGCCCATAGAGCCCCATTGTGAACCCGGACATATTGAGTACACCAAGGTTTTACGTTATAAATGTTGAGTATGGGTCCCCAGCATGTAGAAACTGCCGGATGCTAACTTGCATATGTTGAGCAATTTGCATAATTGTATAATTAGCTTTAATTAGCATAATCCCCTATAATAATGGATAATATGTCAAAAACTGATTGGCCGATTTGAACAATATTGGAGTGGTTTTGGGGGTTATTGAGGATGCTGAATCCATTTTCTAAATTCAAAATGGCCGTTTTAAACCGGAAATGGCCTTATACCAACTTAAAGTGGGGTGATTTTGATACTTTTTTATGTTGTGTATGGCCATTTCCGGTTTAAAACGGCCATTTTGAATTTAGAAAATGTCAGAAATGGATTCAGCATTCTCAATAACCCCCAAAACCACTCCAATATTGTTCAAATCAGCCAATCAGTTTTTGACATATACCCCATTATTATGGGGG
The DNA here is from genome assembly GCF_963921795.1 of Nannobrachium achirus. Classification (NCBI taxonomy): domain Eukaryota; kingdom Metazoa; phylum Chordata; class Actinopteri; order Myctophiformes; family Myctophidae; genus Nannobrachium; species Nannobrachium achirus. The sequence goes on along the minus strand of NC_137833.1, from coordinate 4,053,717 downwards.
ATTATGCTAAATAAATCAAATTATGCAAATTATGAAAATTGCTCAATATACATGCAAGTTAGCATCCGGCAGTTTCTAAATGCTGGGGACCCATACTCAACATTTCTAACATAAAACCTTGGTGTACTCAATATGCCAGGGTTCAGATTCTGGCAAGTGGACTAATGTGACAAGATGCAAATAAAAATTAAGTTTGAAAAAAAAAAAAAAAAAAAAAAAATCTTGTGCTATTTGATTGTGTCCATATCTCCTTAGCCCTACTAGAAAATCCAATCCCTGCCGGGCTTGTGTATGTGTGGACTATAAAGGTGATTGTTCAAGTTCCCCCACGAGAGCTGTCCTCAAAACATCACACATCTTGGGCTTGGCATATTTATGGGAGCTGACCGTGTTAGTGCAGGTTCAAAACGTGAGGGTGACAGATATTGATTAGTGAGCCTCGGTTGATTAGCAACACCATATAACCTACATGAAGACAATGAAGTTGCCAATATGCTAATGCAAAACGATACTACAATGGGCTTATCTCATTATCATGTCTATAATTAACCCATTTAGGACTAGGATTATTGACTGCTTTAACTATTGAAAAATAGCAGATATACAAGCTCACAGCGCGGCACCGAGTGCCGCGCTGCGAGCTTGTAGATCTGCTATTTTTGAAAAATCGTGAAAATGTGTGCAAATCTTTCAATATATATTTTTCAAAGCAGACTTTTGTAACTCAAATCTCTGCTTCTGGGGGGTCCCTGGAACAACATATTTTGAGATGGGGGTCCGTGGCCGAATAAAATGTAATTTTGGGGGTCCTTAACATGAAAACGTTTGAGAACCACTGATTTAGAAGAAGGATTTAGAAGTCGGGTCAAAGATCGGGTCAAAGATATTGAAAGACTTGCACGCGTTTTCACAATTTTTCAAAAATAGCAGATCTACAAGCTCACAGCGCGGCACTCGGTGCCGCGCTGTGAGCTTGTATATCTGCTATTTTTCTAAGGTTAAAGCATAAAATAATGGTTAAAGTGGTTCAAATCTAACGCGACTCGGGCGCGTTCCCGGTATTTGAGAGTTAATGACACAGTTCTTTCACAGGCATCCTCGACGTTGTCAGGTTTTCCCCCCCCATCCCACCCACTCGCTTTCCATTGAGGGAGGAAAATAAATTATAGACCGGGAAAATGAAAATGTGGCAGGTGATTTGTCGGCGAGATAATTTGTTATTGTGTGCATTCAGAAATGATAATCGCAAAGGTGACCCGTGATCTTCTTGATTAACAAGGACACAGAGCCCCTCGTCCAGGGGCGTCACACCAAATTCTGGGCCCCGGGTACAAGGATTCACTGCGGGCCCCCCATGAATGTTAACTCTTGAAAAATAGCAGATATACAAGCTCACAGCGCGGCACCGAGTGCCGCGCTGCGAGCTTGTAGATCTGCTATTTTTGAAAAATCGTGAAAATGTGTGCCAAGAAACCTGTTTTCATGTCAGTGATGCTCAAACTTTTTCATGTGAAGGACCCCCCATCTCAAAATATTTAGTTCCAGGGACCCCCCAGAAGCAAACTTTGAGTTACAAATATGTTCACTTAAAAAATACGTATATTCAAAGATTTGCGCACATTTTCACGACTTTTCAAAAATAGCAGATCTACAAGCTTGCAGCGCGGCACTCGGTGCCGCGCTGTGAGCTTGTATATCTGCTATTTTTCAATAGCTAAAGTTACTAGGGCCCCTCCACCTTGGGCCCCAGTAACTCAGTCCCACTTTCCTACCCCGTGTGACGCCCCTGCCCCTCGTCCCCCAACTGCTGCCACGCTATTTTCAGACCACTTTCGTCAGCATCTTCTCCTGTCACACCTTTTGTACCCAAAAGAATGACAACGATGGGCCTATCGGTCACGCACAAGTTCCTCCTCATAATGGTTCAAAACAAACACAGGCAAACGATCAGCTTATATTGACTTTAGCTGGTGTCACGAGTTGTTTCATGTTAAGAATAAGTGGCATATAGTTCAAGTTGAAAGTCCACCACATGAAGTGGGAATAGCAGCACTCAAACATAACATTTATTTATTTTTTTGCTCAGGTCATTTTTCTATTGTGCTACTTGAGGCTGAAGTAGGTTGTTGTGACCGAAGGTAGCATTATACCCTGAAAAACCTTGTAGCTTGTCTGTCTGTCTGTCTGTCTGTCTGTCTGTCTGTCTGTCTGTCTGTCTGTCTGTCTGTCTGTCTGTCTGTCTGTCTGTCTGTCTGTCTGTCTGTCTGTCTGTCTGTCTGTCTGTCTGTCTGTCTGTCTGTCTGTCTGACTGACTGTCTGTCTGTCTGTACAGGAAGTGATGTCAGTGTGATGTCAGTGAGTCACAGTGATGTGGTACAGAATGACTCATATATGGGCATAAAAAGGATGTCACGTGAAATCACCTCCTGTACTGACAGTCAGACAAGCTACGAGATTTCTCAGGGTATAAAAGTCCATATATGGTCATTCCCAGAAAAAGAAAAAAATACTTTATGTCCATACATATATGGAGATCCACAGGCATCAAAACAAGGCCTTAAATCACCAAGGCCGAAGGTCGCAGTTTACCATGAGAAATGTCGCAGCTAGTCTGTGTCTGTCTGTCTGTGTCAGTACACATTTTTACAGTCTATGGGTTGGTTCCCTTGTCACTGTGACATCACAGGTGATATCACAGGTGACATCACCTATGTTAAAGTCCATATATGATGTATTCCCCAGAATCCCTTATATGTCCATATATGAAGATCCCTGATGTCATCGATATACTGTATATCACTGGCCAGATGGCCAAGACATGGCCCATATCTGTGTGGCTGGTTCAGATAGGGATCTCCATGTATGGGCATAAAATATAGTGTATGCATATGGATACATATTATTAATAAAAAAGGATAAAATAAAATAAAAAGTCCATATATGTGCATATTATGTGTGTCCATACATATAAGTGGCAAGTAGTTCAAGTTGAGAATCCACCAGATGAAGTGGGAATATTTTTTTAGCTCAGGGTCATTTTTCTATTGTGCTACTCGAGGCTGAAGTAGGTTGTGTCATGTTTCAGATAAATGTTGGGCTGTTGAGGTCATTTAAATACAACCATCGCTTTCTATGTAAAGCAGGGGTCTTCAACAGGGGGTCCGGGACCCCTCTTGGATCCTCAGAGTTACTACAGGGGGTCCTCCAAATCTTCCAATCCTTTTTATATTAACAACCTGAACTCTGGTGTCCATATTCTGAGAACTGGTGGGCAAAAATAGCAGATCTACAATGTGAGCTTGTAGATCGGCTATTTTCGGCAAAGAGCTTTGGTGTAGAGGGGGAAAAGAGCAGACTAAGTATAGAGTAAAAGGTGAAGTTTATTAGGTAGTGACGGTTCAAGTGGTTAAATATCTGAAAACACAAATGGACACGAATCCAAAATACACTGATGAACGAAATGAAACTATATGGAATCAATGAAAATGTTGTGGGGGGTCCCTGCTTCATATCTCTCTCTCAACTAAGGGGTCCTTGGCCTGAAAACGTTGAAGACACCCTGGTGTAAAACACAGATTAGCTTAAGTCTCCCTTAGTATATACCAGTGTTATAAAAAAACGAAGTTTTTCAAAGCGAGTTGGAAGGCTTTTCAATCTACAGCACGGGGCCAGCGCTGCTCATTGAATATTTACATAGCCGGGGAGATGAGGTTCGTGCGGTATGGTGGTTGGAACCACATTCAAAGGAAATGTAGAAATGCCCTGAGGACTTCATACCGTGCAAAAAAAAACACACACACACACCACCCCCAAAAAAACAGAAACACTGCGAGGGAAGAAATACCTTGATTTAAAATTCAGTTATGAATCCAGCCATGGAAGAAGAAACAAATAGAAGTGTGAGTGGAATGAAAAAGCACAGCCAGAAGCGCTGTTGAGGTCACACATCATCATGACCCGCAGTACTTAACCAGCCATACAAATTATCACCGCTGGAAAAGGTACTCTCAATTCTTTTACTTAAAGGGGAAGACCACCCATTTTCAATATTGAACTCATTAATATACCTTAGAGGAGTTGTGTGGAAATTGATTTGGGTGTTTGTATTGTAAAGTACAATGTCATGTGTGATGTCATCAAGTTGTACTTGTACAATACAAACCCCAAAATCAATCCTCCAGTTCTAGGCAACACAGGAGGGGGGGAACCTTTTTTCTATTTCCACACAACTCCTCTAAGGTATATTAATGACACAGTTCAATATTGTCCCCTTTAAAGGAGTAGTTCACCCTCAAAATGACATTTATTTATTTTTTATTTGTTTTACTCACCCTAAGTAAGGAGACTTGAGTTCAATATGTATATTTTATTTCGTTTTTGTTGCATTCTTAAGACGATAATTTGATCGTAATAAATGTACCCCCATGCATTGATTCCGACACAAATGCATTTGTGTCTCCATCCAGAATCAATGGGGGAATATATATTCTCTTAAGAATGCAACAAAAACATTTTTATTTTATTGAACTCAAATCTCCATGGGGTTAGTAAACCATGGTGTTAGTAATCTATAGAAAATAAGTAATTTCGGGGGTGAACTATTCCTTTAAGTAAAAGTATCAATACTGCCAAGCAGAAACACTCACAAGTCAAAGTCCAGTAATTAATTAGTCATTAATTATGCAGAATGAACAAAGTCTAAAATATACGCATTGTGCATGAGCTTGTAGATCGTCTATTTTCAAACAGCCGAAGTTTAAATAGCGCTGAAGTGTTAATATGTATGTTTTGTACAGTAATAAAAATCTACATAGTAACTAGTAACTAAAGTTTCAAATAATCGTAGTGGAGTAAAACGTACAATATTTCCCTTTGAGATGTAGTGGAGTAGAAGTAAAAGTATTGATACTCCAGTAAAGTGACTGTACCTCACAGTTGTACTTAGGTTAATTCAATTAACTTCTATTCTTTATTTCTGTGTACTGTATGAAGTATCCGATTGCTCTCATTTAGATTTTGTTTTTGGTTTTAAAACTGTGATGATCTTCAAATTGTACTATTTCCCCTTCACGGCACCTTTGCTTTATCCATCCACCCTGATGTCTGTCTCCAGGGGCGTCACACCAAATTCTGGGCCCTGGGTACAAGGATTCACTGCGGGCCCCACATGAATGTTAACTATTGAAAAATAGCAGATATACAAGCTCACAGCGCGGCACCGAGTGCCGCGCTGCAAGCTTGTAGATCTGCTATTTTTGAAAAATCGTGAAAATGTGTGCAAGAAACCTATGTCAAGGACCCCCAAGATGATATGTATTTGGCCACGGACCCCCATCTCAAAATATTTAGTTCCAGGGACCCCCCAGAAGCAAAATTTGAGTTAGAAATGTTCGCTTAAAAAATACATATATATATATTTCAATAGATAAAGTTATTAGGGCCCCTCCAACCTTGGGCCCCAGTAACCCAGTCCCACTTTCCTACCCCTTGTGACGCCCCTGTCTGTCTCTTCCTTTTGTCGTTACCTGAGAGATCTCTCCAATTCAAGAGTGTTCCGTCTTGCCCAAGGCCAGTAAGGCTTTCACTCTCGTTAGTATTCTGACAATCTCAGTCAACACTAACATAGTATCTCTCAAATAAATATCCTAGCTGCTCATGTGGAAATGCCACTTATAATTTCCAGCGGTGTCTTTACAACAAGAAACAGCACAAAATATACAAAATATAAATATAATCTAGCATTCATGTTTCAGAATGCTTTGAAGGTTTAACAAACATTTCATGTTGTGTGGTTTGCAAACGTCCACATCCACTTCCAGCTGTCTCCTAAAAAGCAATAAATTGCATATAAACTGTTTTGTGTCAAAATATGACAATAACTGTCATCACAGTGGAAGGGCATGTCAACATCACACTGGAAGGGGAACAGATGCTCTGAAGCACTGATTTATTGATAAATTAAATGACAAGTGAACGAGTTATGCCTCCTCTGTGTGTGCGTGTGCGTGTGTGTGTGTGTGTGTGTGTGTGTGTGTGTGTGTGTGTGTGTGTGTGTGTGTGAGTGCACGTGTGCACGCGTGTGACTGTGTGTGCGTGCATGCGTGTGTGCGCGTGTGTGTGCGTGTGTGTGCGCGTGTGTGTGCGTGTGTGTGCGTGTGTGTGTGTGTGTGTGTGTGTGTGTGTGTGTGTGTGTGTGTGTGTGTGTGTGTGTGTGTGTGTGTGTGTGTGTGTGTGTGTGTGTGTGCGTGCGTGCGTGTGTGCGTGCGTGCGTGCGCGTGCGTGCGTATGACTGTGTGTGTGACGGATGATTTCCCTCATAGCTCTCTATCTTTTTGACAGAACAACATAAATATTCCTTTACTAACTTTTGACTACCAAAGAAGTACAGCATATGGCTTCACACTTCGCCTCATCCCAACTTCATCACACAGAGTTTTTTATTATTATTATTATTATTAAACATCAACATAAGTATGACATCAAGTGATATAGTTATTTTATTAAGAAATCTATTACATCAGTGCAACGACAGTAAACTCTCATTAAAAGCATCAATATTGTAATCTACTGTGAACTACAACGCCTTGTAGATCTGCTATTTTCACTACTTTTGTGCGACACTTTTGTATGATGAACTAGGGCTTTAATTTACCAAATGGTAAATGGTAAATGGTGCATTCATATAGCGCCTTGCCCTTTATCAAAGGCACTTTACATAGATTGTGCATTACATTCACCCATTCACACACACATTCATACATTGATGGCGGAGGCAACCATGCAAGGCACCAACCTGCTCACCGGGAGCAACTAGGGGTTCAGAATCTTGCTCAAGGACTCTTCGACATTAACTCTGGGGGAGCCTGGGATCGAACTGGGAACCTTCAGGTGTTCTAATGACGGTTTCTCTACCCCTGAGCCACCGCCGCCCCCCCAAAAGAAAAACTAAAAACATACACATTTGAAACTTGGAGATACAAGGTTTCCAACGGACAAACGACGAGATATTCTCTAAAGTTTGTGCGGCTTTGGTCCTGTCTGTGAAATGGATTATACAGTTCTGTTCGTGTCCCAGGGTAGGGTTGCTGGCTCCGTATTTAACCCATTCAGAACGGGTACACATTGTGTGTATCATTATTTTATGCTTTAACTATTGAAAAATAGCAGATATACAAGCTCACAGCGCGGCAACGAGTGCCGCGCTGCGAGCTTGTAGATCTGCTATTTTTTGAAAAATCGTGAAAATTAGAATTTTGACCCGATTCTATAGGTGTCTTTTGAATTCTTCTAAGGTTTTTTTTTTTTAAAAACCTATGTTTCTATGTCAGCAATCTGGCCAGCCATCGTCAAAGAAAAGGTCCTTTTCGTTTAACTAGAGCTCAGTTAGTTTGTTCTTGAGAGACTACTATGTCAGTGGTTCTCAAACCTTTTCATGTGAAGGACCCCCGAAATGATATTTATTTGGCCACGGACCCCCATCTCAAAATATCAAGTTCCAGGGACCACCCAGAAGCAAAATTTGAGTTACAAATGTTCGCTTTGAAAATACATTCAAAGATTTGCACACATTTTCATGACGTTTTCAAAAATAGCAGATCTACAAGCTCGCAGCGCGGCACTCGGTGCCGCGCTGTGAGCTTGTATATCTGCTATTTTTTCACTGGTTAAAGCATTCAATAATTCTAGGCCTAAATGGGTTTAATGATGCTCCTCTAAATAATAGCTGTGAGTTCTTCCTGGGAAATTATAACGCTGGCACATGAGGCCGCCGTACAATAAAAGAAACCCTTCAAAAAGAGCTCACACCGTTTGAAAATATTTAATATTTTCCCCACCAAAAAAAAAAAAAAAAAAAAAAAAACTCTCTATGCGGGTATAGAAGGGAGGTTGAGCGTGCCACGTACGTGCCTCGCAATTTGTTGAAGCAACGTGTCAGCGCTTGTAAAGAGACTACAAAATACTCCCCGACTCTGACCTAACAGTACATCTCGTGTAATGACAAATGGCGGTAATAACTTATTGCAAAACAGCACGGCAGGATAAACCAGGTAATTCGCTGGGAGAAATACTCTTCCCTCTCTCAGACCTATAGAGCTGCTGCTGCTCGGTTGGGTCTTGCCAGTCAGTAAGTCATCCAGTTGAGATTCCAACGGTGGAGAAAGCCATTATCAGCGGTGTCAGACAAATGTGACACATGGACCGCCTCGCCTGCCAGTGATTGATTTGCATTGGAAATCTGCAAATCAAATCTATATTCCAGCCGACGTTCTGAGGAGCTAAGTATCTGAGAGAGAGAGAGAGAGAGAGAGAGAGAGAGAGAGAGAGAGAGAGAGAGAGAGAGACACACAGCGAGAGAGTGTGTGTGTGTGTGTGTGTGTGTGTGTGTGTGTGTGTGTGTGTGTGTGTGTGTGTGCGCGCGTGCGTGTGTGTGTGTGTGTGTGTATGCAGGGGCGTCACAAGGGGGGGGGGGGGGGGGGGGGAGTGGGACTGAGTTACAAGGGTCCAAGGTGGAGGGGGCCTTCATTATTTTATACTTTAACTATTGAAGAATAGCAGATATACAAGCTCACAGCGCGGCACCGAGTGCCACGCTGCAAACTTGCAGATCTGCGTGAAGTCGTGAAAATGTGTGCAAATCTTTGAATGTATGGATTTTTTAAGCGAACATTTGTAACTCGGTGCCCACGCTGTGAGCTTGTATATCTGCTATTTTTCAATAGTTAAAGCACAAAATAACGCGTTCCCAGTCTAAATGGGTTAAACCCCCTCCCCCTATGAAGAACATTAATGGGGGGCCCGCAGTGAATCCTTGTACCCAGGGCCCAGAATTTGGTGCGACACCCCTGTGTGTATGTGTGTGTGTGTGTACTGTGTGCGTGCGTGCGTGCGTGCGTGCGTGCGTGCGTGCGTGCGTGCGTGCGTGCGTGCGAACGTGCGTGCGTGCGTGCGTGCGATCATGTCATGTGTGCAGGTGCGTGGAATGCGTCGGCAGGTGCTTATGCATGCACATGCTGTAGTGTACGTGGACCGGTGCATGATGTATGTCTGTGCTCCACACATGTATGCATGTGTGCGTTCACATGTCACTGGCACCTGTCAGCGTGTAAACGTGACTGACAGGAGGAGAGAAGCAGCGATGGATGGATGGATCTGAAAAGTCCATCTCATCTTCTCCTATTCTGAAAACAAGAGATAATATAATCATTTGAAATGATTGCGTAGGGGCAAAAAAAATGCACGCTGGCAACATATGCTCTTTCATCCTCGAGAAAATTATACAGATATGATTGATACAGACACACAGCCATTACATCTAACTGCCATCAAATTACACACACACACACACACACACACACACACACACACACACACACACACACACACACACACACACACACACACACACACACACACACACACACACACACACACACACACACACACACACACACACACACACACACACACACACACACACACACACACCGGCTGTCCCACACACACAAACATACAGGTGTTAACAGAGATGTGTGTGTGCGTCGTCGATGAATAATTCAGAGACGCTCTCCTCAAACACAATCTCGACTTGATGGAATAAAAACAGATTTGGCAAAATGCTGTCCGAGTGTGAGAGATATCTCAGATATATATTTTTAGAGTGTCTACTAGAGGAGAAAATTATCAGCAATAAAATGGTGTAATGAGGTGCATGATAGCACGAGTAGTACCCTCTACAGTATCTCTGGGGGGAGAACAGAAATCCAGCAGTCCTTTAACAGAATAATGTATGCTGCTTTTTATCTGTCACGCATTTAATGTTTCTTTTTTTCTTCTCCCTTCACACAAAAATCACTATGAAAGATAAAACTTTAATGGGTCTGATCTCGTAATAAGTACAGTAAAATGCTGTGTTAAATGTATCCAGTTGTAATTCTCCACGAGAGGTTCCATTTTGTACCCTCTCAGAGTGTAAATGAGCATTCCAGGAGTGTACAGTGTACCCTTGTCACTGACTATTTAATTGCAGGGCTACTGTACATCAGAGTCTATCACGCAACCATTCATGATTTCACGTGGATATCGTTCTTTATATAATTAAACCCTCACCTGGGGACCACTCTCTAACCAAATGAAATGTGTAATCTTTGTGTATCATATTATAGGTCTGGAAGACGCGTTTGCAGTTCAGCCCAACGGGCAAACATGCTGGGATGGTATAATGTCCTATCAGTGAGAGAGAGGAGGGATGGCAGCATTCCTAGAGACTCACTGGAGAGATGCTCATTGTTTTTTCATTGTTCAATAAAGCATGGCGTGAACGTCTTCCACCTTTTAGCTGGCAGAGAGCCAAAGCGCTCCCAAAACACCCAAGTCTTCTTCATTATGGCCGTGGAAATGTGGGCTATGGCTGCAGGTCACTTCTGATGTTTCACTGGTCACCTGGGGAACGATGGAATTAGAAGGCTACCGGCCAGGGACGTGCTGGCCATTGGGAAAAGCGGGACAACTCCCGAACGGCCGGTCCAGGGCGGCCATAAAAAAAAAGAAGAAAAAAAATGTCGGCCTTTGTTCCATTTTGGGGGCTGGGCGGCCAACAAAGTAAATCGTCACTGTCGGTCAGAAACCTCGTATCTCCAAGTTTAAAATGTGTAAATTTTTTCGCAAAGCAAGGCCCTGCTTCATCATACAAGGCCGTCGCACAAAACTAGTGAAAACAGCAGATCTACAAGCACACAACGCTCGCACCGCGAGGCGTTGTGTGCTTGTAGATCGGCTGTTTTCACTAGTTTAAATCATTTTTTAAAATGATAAATACAAAACAAACAGTTTTGGACATACAAGGTTTCCACCCGACAACGACAAAATATAACTCATGTAATTGGCCCACTGGCTTGTCACTTTGTCCCAAATCTTTGAGTAGCAGCAGCACTATAGAGAGAGATCTCTCTCGCGCAATGAGGGCCTCTCCAACTCTTTTTCCCGGGCTGAATCAGGGGCCCAGCATGTCCCTGCTACCGGCCGCATGCAGTCACATGGCTATCACTGCCATCTGAATGTGCTGAGGGGAAACACTATCTGCTTAATAAGTATAGCAAGAGATTTTGCTAAACTTTGAATTCTACACACTGTGTCTGTGGCTTTTCATTTTAGCCACTTCAACCTATAAGCATCCATATTCTGGGGGAACAATATAGCCAAAAATAGCAGATCTACAAGCTTCACAAGAGATTTGGCGTAAAAAAGCTGCTACTTGTGTTTTATTAAAGGACAACTTTGTTTTTTTTACAACAAGGGTTCATATTTTAGATTGTAATTAGAGAAAATAAAAGGTGAGTGTTGAAATGTTTTCATTTACTGCTTTCTATTGTTTTAGCGATTTTAGTATGTTGATTTCAGTGGGTGGGGGCATGCGTACAAGTGGCCAAATAGGTCTTTTTTTGACACAATAAGCCGGCAATTTCTTAGTTACTATTAACACCAGCCCCCATAAGTCACATCTGCCCATGAAAGATTGTGGTGCATCTTGGGAATGGACTTACTATGTCTAAAAACACATATTTAGCCACGTGCATGTATGCCCCCAACCAAAATCGTTAAAATCACTAAAATGATAGAGAGTAAAATATGAACCCTTCTCGTGGTAAAAGAACAAAGTTGTCCTTTAAGTCTATAGGGTTTGATGTGCTAAACGTATTTATTTTTATTTCATCTTAGCTCCTCACATTGCTGTGGCTCATATATTCTGTGTGTAATATCAAGGTTTCCGGCATGTGCAGTGAATACATTCTCGATATTGGGAGCAACAGATGTTGAAATGGAAGCCATTCCACCACGGCCTTGAAGAGAGGAACAGAATAATGACAGTAAACTACGCGTTGCAAAGAAATGATGGCACGGTTGACCTCATCAAGACAAAAATGAAACGAAATGCTAATGTCGTTATAATTAGGCTTCTCTGAATGAGTCCAAATATGCAAGAATCGCTGTGAATATGCAAATATTTCCGTTCCACGGATCTGTGAAGGTCATGTGCATTAACCTCTAGTTTTAGCGTGTGTGTGTGTGTTGTTGGTTTGGCCTAATTATAGGCATATAGGATGTCCTGTCTATTACAATTATAGTTATATAGGAGGTCCTGCGTCTATTGACCATTAGACTGTAAAGTGTGCTCATCCATGTGACATGTATACAGTAAATGCCCTGTCTTCAGATATCGACTGGCAATCCCATGACTTTACAACGTTCCCTACATACCACTTGTTATTTGTTTGGTTTTACTCTTCCAATACAACCAATCAGGAATCACTGATTTCGTTGCACAACCAATGAGAAAGCATTCTCAGGAGAATTAGGCCTACTTGGTAAAAAAAAAGGGGCGGGGTAAAAGGAAAGAAAAGAGAGAAAATTAGCTGTTTGCATGTTGTCATGGCTTGTATTAAGGCCATGTGTGGCAATGTGTTTTGATTGATTGATTATTTTATTAGACAAAAATGGAGAACAGTACAAGTAAATGTAGTACAGTACAAGTACAGTTAGACACCCTGCCTAAAAGGAACATCCCAAATAAGTCCTTTTACGTCTAAGTCCTTGGTATTCAATTCATGGACTTAACAAATAGCAAGCAAAGAAAACATGCAATAATATCGCAGTTATAAAAAAAACACTATATACGTGTGTGTGTGTGTATGTATGGACATAATGTAAAGGAGGAAAATCACACACACACACACACACACACACACACACACACACACACACACACACACACACACACACACACAGGTTAATGATGTTTCCATAAATATGTAATGTAGCCTATACTGTACGTGACTACATTTCTTACGTGTTCTATTCCTGTATGGCTATAAATGCAGGACATGCTTACCTTGCACACAGCACAGGTTATGCCATCAGAACATTCCTCTGAAAGAACGTTGCCATGCTGTAGCCTAGGCTATTAATACAAATCAATAACAAGACAACTCCACTCCAGTCTACCCTGTACACCTGAAAGAGATGCATTGGACTGTATATGTGCAGCATGCAACTGTAGATGCTGCGATCTATATGGTGTGTGTGTAGGGAGCAAGTTCACAAAGACAACTTGTCAAGTTGTTCTTGTGTCCCATCATTCAGCACGCATGAGAAATAACAAAGAGGGCCTACAACACAATTCAACATGAACCTGACGAAAGACTCAAGAGCAGTGGCCATTCATTCATTGTCCATCGGGAAAAGAAGAAAGAAAAGGAAAAATAGGCCTACATAAAAACCAAATACAATTCAAAAGCTCCCATGCCATGGCATCACAGTTAGACATCCCAGAACAAGGTAATCCGGGTGCGAGAGTCCCCCATGATAATAACGCGCGCAATTATGATCCCGTGCACGCACCATTTTGCACCAAAAAATTAAACCCCAAAAAAGCCCAAATATTCCAGTTCACGAAAGCTATGTTTCTGCGCGGGGCGCACACCGTGCGTGGGTCCGGTTACAGGGGGAAAACCCTTTTGACTCGAATTTACAGGGGGAGGCTAGTATATGAAAAGGAGGAGTGTGTGCGCGCGTGCGTGTGTGCGCGCGCCGTGCGCGCTGTGTGCACGCGTAAAAAGCGGTGCCACACTCGCCTCGCCATCCATGCAGCCAAGCCAGGCGCAGCGGCGAGCGAGCGATCGAGGAGCAGCGCGTACGCGTACGTGCTTTATCTTCGCGGCTGTGACTGTGACGTGATATTGCAGCCTATCTATACACTCTCCTGGAGCTGTGCTGTGTGTGTGCGAGCTGAGAGCGTCTGTTTCTCTCTCCTCCGCTCCAACTCCGTGTTATAGCCTATTCCAACATCACATCATCCACCCATTCACTGACTGCACTGACTGGATTCTTTTTTGTCTTTTTTTTCCCTTTAGCATCTTTTTGTGACGACTTATTGCCTGCGCGTGCACTACCGTTGGAGGAGAGAATATATCCATATAGGAATAGATGAGGATTGGGCCGAATTATTTGCGGGTGAAATAATAGCTTTCTTTCCATCACTCAAGAAGACATTTCTCTTGGATCGTTTTGTCGTATGTTGCCTTCTCTCTCTCTCTCTCTCTCTCTCTCTCTCTCTCTCTCTCTCTCTCCCTCGCTCTCCCTCGCTCTCTCTCTCTCTCTCTCTCTCTCTCTCTCTCTCTCTCTCTCTCTCTCTCTCTCTCTCTCTCTCTCTCTCTCTCTCTCTCTCTCTCTCCATCTCTCTCTACCTCTCCCTCTCTCTCTCTACCCCCCTCTCTCTCTCTCTCTCTCTCTCTCTCTCTCTCTCTGTGTGCCAGCCAGGCTCGATCGCTGTGTGTTGATGGGGAAACAGAAGGAGACATGAACCAGACCGGAGTCTAAAAAAAAAACGCAATTTTTTTTCTCTTCTTCTTCTTTTTGTTGGTTGATCTATCGGAACATCTTGTTGCATTATCTTATCGGACTCGTATTGTTGGGCATGGAGAGGACCGATCTACCATCAGAGGGCTGCAGAATTTATTTATAAAGGATGTGGCCAAGTATGTTGGAAAAATAGCCATAGCTTCCGCAGTGTAAGGTACGATGATATATCCTCTTATTATTGCTGCTCTGTGATTAAATGTTCATTATTATTAATGTCAGGCTATTATATTCAACAACATCACGCACAATACACTCGCATGTTATAAGGCAAAAGCATCCGCAAAGGTTTTCATTTAAATAAATTTAAGGGGAGAAAAAGTTGATGTTCTCTTTATAAACGTGTGTTCCATTCCATTGATTCATAAAGCATAACGTCCAGCTTAAGGATGAGAGTCCAAGGCTACTTACAGTCTCATATAAAAGGAACGTGTCTCTTCTCTTGGTGTCGAACCGCGCATCATTGCCACCGATCGAGGTGTCGTCCATGCATGTAGATGGTATGTTTTTTTTTTACATATTTCTCCCCATAAAGAGAACTGTCAGGTCGAAACGGACAGTGCGTAAAATATGCGCCTTTTCTGACGACCGACGGATCGGACAGATAGATTCACATGATTTTGTCAGTCATTCACCCCCCCCCCCCCCCCTAAAAAAAAAGAAAGGAAAAAAGAAATCCCGATTTGACTTCCAACCAGTTCCCCTACAGATCCTTATGTAATGCATCGCCACAAAGTAACCAGGCTATACTTGTAATGGATTCACTGTAGCCTATGGTCCTATAGAACTATTCATTTCACTATATTCTCAGGACACACCAGTAGGCTATGCTGCCTGCTTGGGATTTCAACGCCTACACACACGCGCTCACGCACGCACACACACACACGCACACAAGCAAAAACACACCGACCGACAGACTGACGCGCGCACATGCACGCACGCACACACAAGCCAGCAAGCACACCGACACAGTCATACACGCATTCTGCTATGATGATGACACTCACACAGCTGCATTGCCTGTAGGATTAAAGCAATCAGGACATCGCATTGCATTCCCTTTCTCTTTCTCGCGCGCACCTGCGCGCGCACACACACACACACACACACACACACACACACACACACACACACACACACAGTCTCTCTCCATGCACACGCAAGCGCACGCGCACACACACACACACACACACGCACGCACGCACGCACGCACGCACGCAGGCAGGCTCTTTATCAAATTGCATTGTCAAATATGTCAAGCCTCTGTGAATGTCTCCACATTCAGGTCGTGCATGCGGACTGAAGGAGATCAGATCAGCCGAGGCGTAGCGTAGCGTGCTGGAGAGGAGACAGATCAAAACGATGCAGAATAGAAAAGCCTTGCCTTGTCTATAATTATGAAAGCCAACATTTTCTTTTTATAGCCTTATATTCTCTGCTGTTGCATGGGGGAAACGAAACGGGCTTAATCTTCAAATGTGCTGATTGTTAAACTAAACTAAGCTGTTGTGTCCTTTGGAGCTATCGCTCCTTATGTCTCAGGCAGAGGTGCGTTTCTTTGAGCCTATGTACGGTTTATATCTATCTTTTGTGTCGATATCAGATCTCATATAGGTCGCTGCTATCTGAGGGACACGCTTCCCTAATTTAAACCCATTAATAATACCTCAGCTATAAGACTGACGTTACCCCCCCCCCCCCGTCCCCAAATCACCAGCCAAATAATATATATATGAATAAATAACATAGAGAAAGAAGCAGCCACGAGGTGGCAGTGTTTGCCCAAAGGATGGTGCAACAATAAAGGACAGACTGCTGTGGTAATGCAAAATACATGTTTTCTCTCTCTCAGATTAATGTGGCGTTCATTTTCACTTCGATGACAGGAAGTGATAGGAAATAAATGAGCCAAGTGAACTGGATGTGATTGAGATCATCCGTCATGTTGTTTCCTCTGTTTTTTAATGCCATGCCTCATTGTAATTGATTTCCATTTGTCCCCCTTGCTTGCAGGCCAAATGACATAGGATGAAGGCTGTTCGTAACCTGTTGATTTATATATTTTCCACCTATCTTCTGGTTATGTTTGGATTAACTGGTGCCCAAGATTATTGGTGTTCCACTCTGGTCAAGGGGGTGATTTATGGATCATATTCGGTGACCGAGATGTTTCCCAAGAACTATACCAACTGTACGTGGACGCTGGAGAACCCAGACCCTACCAAATACAGCATCTACCTGAAACTGTACAAGCGAGACCTAAGCTGCTCCGAGTACTCCCTGCTCGCCTATCAGTTCGATCACTACTCCAACGAGAAGATCAACGAGCTGCTCAAGATCAACGAGTCCATAGTGTACCTGTGCGACTCCAAGAACGTCTATGTGTTTTTGCAGTACGACAAGAATTTCGTGCAACTTCGGAGGGTTTTCCCGTACGACTACAACGGATTGACGCCGCCGCCGCCGCAGAAGCTGGACGAGGAGGAGAAATCCGTGGTGGAGTTTTTGGTGTTGAACAAGGCCAGCCCGAGCCAGTTCGGGTGTCAGGTGCTCTGCACGTGGTTGGAAAACTGCCTGAAGTCGGAGAAAGGGACGGTGGAGACGTGTGGGATCGTCTACACCAAGTGCACCTGTCCTCAGCATCTGGGCGACGGGGAGTCGGAGAGCGTGCTCATGCTAAACAATGTGGTGTTGCCTTTGAACCCCCAAACGGAGGGATGCTTGTCCCCGCAGCTTCACGCCGGGCAGGTCTGCAATCTGAGTGCAGAAGTGAAACGGCCTCCTAAGGAAGGTGAGTATCGTCCTCCCCTCTCCCTCCTTGGTTTTGCTGACATATAAGACCTAGACTAATAGCACAAGGACTGTTCTGTTGTATATGCATAGATAAGCTACTCTAGCAACTGTGTCAAATGTGCACGTCAATTAGTCGATCCTCCTTTGCCCTTGTTGCATGCTTTACCGTGTTGATGGCCCATGAAACAAAGAACACACACAGATACTGGTATATGTCAAATAATAAGTCAACTGTGAGAGCAAAGCTTGCAAAGGCAGGTGGGATTATAGGCCTATATACCCACGAACCAAAACAAAGCAATGTGACGTTTAATGTGGTTACGATTCAGTCTTTATCTGAAATATTAATGTGATTCATTTATAATGGAAGTATTTGTACAGATCTCCGTGAGTAGAGAGTTGCTACAAATCGAAGGATTGTTTTTTTTGGGTTTCTTTTTGTATACTTTGCATTTATGCCCATCATCCACGAGAAAGGCCTGCGATGACGAAACTAAGGACACGTCCTTAGTTTTTACTGGCATGTCTATCACTTTGAATGAGTGATTATTTTAAGGGTGATACAAGGATAGTGTGATCTTGAGTCATAGCGAAGGCATGGTACATTACTCAGGGGCCCGAGAATAGTAATAGTATGAACCGTGTTCTTTAGCCAAATACAGTAGATTTATGTACATAAAAACTAGCAGAAACCAACGGAAGCCATCTTGAGGGACAAGTAGCCAAAAAGCAGCAATCCTGAAAAATCCAATAAGTAGCAGAATTTGAATCTGGGGGTTTTCAAATACAGTATATTTATCAAAAGTAAAAAGTCATTTTGCCTTTTTCACTGCTTGTGTTTTGACAGTATTTTAGATTGCAGCATTAATCCACAAAATTATCAATGCCGTGATTACAGTCTTGGATGTACAGCATACCGCACTCGCACGCACACACACACACACACACACACACACACACACACACACACACACACACACACACACACACACACACACACACACACACACACACACACACACACACACACACACACACACACACACACACACACAAAAACACACACACACACACACACACACACACACACACACACACACACACACCCGCACACACACACACACACACACACACACACACACACACACACACACACACACACACACACACACACACACACACACACACACACACAGTGAACAAAAGGGCAAAACTGTAGGCCTACTCTTTGTTGCTTGCATTTCAAATAGAGAGCAAGGATAAACACAGGGAAATAATGTTACGTTACATTACATCAGTGATGTGAAACAACATTCATTCCACAACGTCCAAACAAAGACGATGCATCAGAGTCCAGTTCTTATGGGGAAAATGAACAAACCCAGCCGTACAGTAGTAGGAAATGAATGCTACGGGGCATCTTCAGTGTTTCATCGTCGACGTGATTGTACTGTACTAACACCTTGGAGAACTGCTTTCTGATCAAATGGAATAGATCAGGGGTCTTCAACAAGGGGGTCCGGGACCCCTAGGGGGTCCTCAGAGTTACTACCAGGGGGGCCGCCAAAACACTTGCCAAACAACTTGAACCCTCGCATCCCTATTCTCTGAGTAGAACTTTAGCCAAAAATAGCAGATCTACAAGCTCTCAACGCCTCGCGCTGTGAGAGCTTGTAGATCGGCTATTTTTGGCGAATAGGTTTGGTGTAGAGGTCAAAAAGAGCAGACCAAGTACAGAGTGAAAGGTCAAGTTTACTAAGTATCGACTATGGAAGATTTTAAAGTGGTTAAGTGTCAAACAAGTCTATGAATCTACCTATGAAATCGATGAGAATCTCCATCACACATTTATACAATATGTGGTGGGGGTCCCTGCTTCATCTCCCTCTCAGCTAAGGGGTCCCTGCTTCATCTCTCTCTCAGCTAAGGGGTCCTTGGCCTGAAAACGTTGAAGACCCCTGCAATAGACGAACGCCAGCGTTACAGTATAGGAGTACTGGTCAGTTGTTTGCTGCAGCTATAATGGAGCATTTTTATTTATTTAACCACTTAAATCCTTTATACTTTGTTGAACGGGGGTCCTCCCAGGGGCCTACACCACTGTTTCCCAAGCAGTGGGTCGAGACTCATTTGTGGGTCGCAGATCCATTTTTTCGGTTTCCAACACTTTATCTGTAATTATTATTTCAAAATGTACAAAAATAAATAAATAATAATCCCCCAAAAAGCTAGAAAATGCAAAGATGAATTAGTAAGTACGTAATTTCATTAATGAATAAAAGAAAAATCGAAGAAATTCCATATAGAAAACAAATGTTTTTAAGAAGTATAGTGGAAAATAGCCGATCTACAAGCTCACAACTGCCTTTGAGAGCTTGTAGATCTGCTGTTTTCACTAATTTGGATCCCGCGGGGCAAACGTCTAATAATCTCTCTTTTGGTTCACAAGCTAAAACATTATGGGTACCACTGCTGGCCCATAATGTTTCCCCTCTTCACCAATAGTGTCTTCGGCGAAAATAGCAGATCTACAAGCTCACAGCGTGTCGCAAAACGACACATTGTGAGCTTGTATAGACCGGCTTACAGATAGCCACAGTATATCGGGTTCAAGTGGTTAACACGTCTTTTCCGTGTGGGTTTTGTGAGATCTCTCTAATCAGACTGACGTTTTGTTGCAGAAATAAATATATAAGGGGAAATTAAGATCCTCTTCATACAGTATGTCTGCCAGCTCTTCCGTGCAGTATAAACCCATCCAAGTAAAATGGTGTCACTTAACATGATTCCATCCAGACGTATAGGCATATAGCCTTAAAGCCATCATGGAATATGTTTTTATTTTCTCCCCCCATTTGGTGAATGTTGCGTTCATTAATTTTAGGCCTAGAATTATTGAATGCTTTAACCAGTGAAAAATAGCAGATATACAAGCTCACAGCGCGGCGAGCTTGTAGATCTGCTATTTTTGAAAAAGTTGTGAAAATGTGTGCAAATCTTTGAATATATGTATTTTCAAAGCGAATGATTGTAACTCAAATTTTGCTTCTGGGGGGGGGGGTCCCTGGAACTAGATATTTTGAGATGGGATCCGTGGCCAAATACATATCATTTTGGGGGTCCTTCACATGAAAAGGTTTGAGAACCACTGACATAGTAGTCTCTCAAGAACAGACTAACTGAGCTCCAGTTAAGTGAAAAGGACCTTTTCTTTGACGATGGCTGGCCAGATTGCTAACATAGAAACATGGGTTTTTCAAAAAAATCTTAGAAGGATTCACAAGACACTTATAGAATCTGGTCAAAATTCTCATTTTCACGATTTTTCAAGAATAGCAGATCTACAAGCTCGCAGCCACGCTGTGAGCTTGTATATCTGCTATTTTTCAATAGTTAAAGCATAAAATAATGATACACAATATAGTGTACCCGTTCTGAATGGGTTAAAGCCATCATGGAATATGTTTTTATTTTCTCCCCCCATTTGGTGAATGTTGCGTTCATTAAAAAATGGAAAACACTATAATACTGGAGTATCATGTTTCGAGAGTCTTTGAGCTCATATGCAGCAATGAAATCTCGACGGCCCGAAAACAACATTTGACATTTTTTTCTATCAGCATGTTAATAACAGCTTAAGAGCACAGCTTAGTCTCTCTCTCTGTCTCTGTATCTCGCTCTCTCTCTCCCCCCATCCATCTCTCTCTCTCTCTCTCCCTCCATCTCTCTCTCTCTCTCCCCCCATCCATCTCTCTCTCTCTCTCTCCCTCCATCTCTCTCTCTCTCTCCCCCCATCTCTCTCTCTCCCCTCTCTCAGGAAGATTTTCCCGATGCAGCTATTTATAGTGGATGTGGGGAGGGGGGGGTTTGCTGAATAAATCCGTTTTCATCTGGATAACTGGGAGATCACCAGTGGGGTTTAAAAGAGCACTGCGTCTCCAGTGGCATGATGATGATGGTGGCAGAGTGGGTGATCATTACGGGGAATAAAGATCTGCAAACAGCCCCAACAAGGGCGGTGTGGTCTGATAGGCTGGTGTCTTTGATCTCCTCGTGTGTCTGGTCCAGGGTGGCCTCGCAAACACATGAAAGGAGGACGGGTGGGTGGGTGGTGGGCGGTGGGTGGGTTATTGTGTATGCTTGAGCCTTGCCTCAAATGTTTTGGATTCGAGTGAGGGAGGGGGAAAAAACAAGCTTACGGATTTGATATGTTATTAAAAGCTCCACCGGCTGTCAGTCAGTCAGTCAGTCGGTCTGTCCGTCACATCACGTCACGTCACACTTTTGCCCCTACTCTTATCTCCACCAACGTTGCCCCTATCCATGCCAAACCTTGCACACACACTCCTTGGCTGGCAAACCACAACCTCACAAGCCCTGATTTCTCACACGCCCCCTCTTCTAGCGCCACCTTGGGGCCGATTCTTGCAAAACACATTTTTGGACACTGCTCCTACAGATTTTGCCCTGAAATCACACAAAGCGGTGCACAGTATCTCTAAAGTCATGTCATCAACATGGATCTGTCCCATTTCCCATATTCCCTCCTGATTGCCTACCATTGCCTTCTAAAGTTTGTGTATGTGACCTGATGGTCGCTTATCTCCCGAGTAGGGAGTCTTACTGGTTATTATTCTACTATTATTATTATGGGTTTATCGCAGGCACTAAGCATTCTTGCCTTTTAAAGCTGCCCATCCAGGAACTTATATTAGTGAATAGAACGTCACATTAATCCATCTCTCTAACGGTATACGAGTACGTTGACATATAATAGCAGCACATCTGCAGTGGTAGGAGGAGGTGTCCCTGCACTTCCATTGAGACATTTACGTAGATCCTGGTGTCGGGTAGACATTCAGTAGGACGCATACGGTAGTACTGCCAGAAGCCCATAATAACGCAGGGATGCCGTTCATTGGCAGAACGGTGGCACCGAGATGGCCTCATGCATGCCACACACCCGGGTTCAAATCCTGGGTAAAGGGCATGGAGGTTATGGATTGCAGCTTTAAAAAACGAAGCCTCATTTAGTTTCTCCATCAGTGTAGTTGGATTTAGGGGTGGGCGATATGGAAAAATACAATATCACAATATTTTCCCAAGTTGTATCACGATACACGATTTTATCACGATTCTTTTTCACGTTGGTTTTTATGGTTATTTTTTAAGTAAAAGCTAGACTCTCAGGGTTCCTTTTGGGAGGTCTAAATTGAACTTTACAATTATGTAACTCTAACAGTATACAAATGAAAAAGAGTTAAGTGGAGACCATGACATTTTAAAGTTTGAGAACCACTGATTTAGACCAAAATGCAGGTTTAAATTGAATTATGCAATGAATCTCTGTATTAACGATTAAACAGGATTTTTTACAAGGCTCTCCGTCAATTGTATCACGATACAGTATATACGATATCTCTGAAAAGGCATATCGTGGAGACACTGTATCGTCTCAACGATAATTATCACCATATCGCCCACCCCTAGATGCCGTTCATTGGCAGAACGGTGGCACCGAGATGGCCTCATGCCACACACACCCGGGTTCAAATCATGGCTAGGGCATGGAGGTTATGGATTGCAGCTTTAAAAAAAACGAAGCCTCATTTAGTGCATCAGTGTAGTTGGATTTCTCTGTGCATTTTTCCTCCTCGGAGAGAGAAAGCGGTGAATCCAGTAAATAGGATCATACATCCTAGCAGAGCATGTTCTTTGTCCTGGCGCCGGCCGTTTTGTCTCTCCTGGACATCTGCTGTTCCGTGTTCCACATGCCTTCCAATTCAATCTGAGCATTAGATCAACCTTTCCATTATGCAGCAGTCAAATTATCCACTGATTGCTCCGACGCTGGCGAGCAAATGAACATCATCTTGAGGCATTGTCTTGTCCGGCGTGGCTCAGCCTATTGTTCTATCTGTCCGTCAGGAGAAAGGGGCTCTCTGCCTCGCGTGGGGGGGGGGGGGGAATGGAGCACTTTGGAGAATCCGACCTAAAGGGAGTCTTGTTGTGTCAGAGAATGGACGTGTTCCGTGCCGTAAAAGGAAGATGCCCAATAGTCATTATTAGTAATGTCATTATTACTCATCAGTGTTAGATGGACACTGGTGGTTTGACCATGTACAAGAAAAGTGTGTGCTTTTAATTGCCATTCAAACAATTCCTTAATTTCTTTGTTCAACTTTGGAGTCCCAGGTTTTTTTTTTGCCAATTATATATATTTTTACTCCTTTTTCATCCCAATTTAGTCGTTATACCAATTGGTTCCTCCCCACACACAGTGTTGTCACTGCTGTTGTATCCTACTGACTCACCTGCCAGTGAGGAGCCCCCACCGGGAGGACATAGAGCCTTCTTCCTACTCCTCCCGCCCAACACTCCCTGCTGACAGGTGCCGCCACAGCCTGTAGGAAGGAATACATGCAATGACCAGTATCACCCTCCCCGTCCGGCTTTTCGCACAGACTCCCGACATAGCCGGTTGCACCACAGGGGATTCGAACCCACAACCTTCCGCGGTGGTGGGCAGGGACGTTACCGCTGCGCCACCCGAGCACAACAACAACAATTCCTTCATTGAGTTCAGTTTGTACACCTTAAAGGGGCCATTGTCCTGTACTACCCAGCCTTCTCTCATAATTGGAGGAAATTGGTATTCCAACATGAAAATGTCTTTTCTTTTACTAAAGGCCCCTGACAAATCGTAATATGAGGCTATCTAACACCACGAAAAAAGAAAATCACGTACACCCCCTTTAACGTTTTAATACCGGAACATTAAGCACTTATTTAACAGACAGAAAGGCTGAAAATGTCTGACAGACCATCTGATCTGTGATCTACGTTGTATACTGGTGCAGAGCTCCTAATCTGTGATCTACTTTGTGTACTGGTGCAGAGGCTCCATTGTGAGAGAGTTGAATGTGAAAAGCGAACATGACGTGGACATGATTGTGTTGGCAAAATTGGTTTTATAAGCTGACCCACGTATGTTAGTACTAGAAGAATACATCTCAAAGTCAGTCCCACATGCTTTCTCAGTAGAGAAAGATAAAACACATTGATGTCATCACTCATCACAGATTTGAGGTTTCTTTGTGGTTTTGTGTCATAAACACTTCCATACCGTGGAATCCTGCTTTGACGATGTTACAGTTTCCACCACAGTAGAAATAGTTAAAAAATAGCCGATCTATTAATAACTCACAACCTGTCGCTTCGTAAGTGGGCTTATAGATCTGTTATTTAGATTTTTAGAAACGTTTGCCTATCATGGCATGTCCAAAAGAGGGACCCTGGGGTTAATCCACATTCCCAAACGTCAACAACAAACAGGAGCTAAAATTGCTATTTATCTTCCGTCGTCACAATGAATGTCAAAAGAAACATTTTCTCCCTGGGTCTTGCAAACACGTGCGCGGTAAGTACGCTATAGTCATCAGCAGAGCAAGAATAAATCCGCTGAAATATCCATCCGCTCATTATACGGTTTTCGGTGCGACACGTTTCCTGTACGTGCCGTGTAGGAAAAGAAAATGTGATTGGCGATTGGATTTTATTGGCAAATGAAATGTGTGTGCGAGGCGTCCTAATGCACTGTCACCCGCCAAGGGCCCTGAAGAGCACTGCAGCAGCGCCGCGGCCTTGCACAGGGGCGTCACACTGGGGGGGGAAAGTGGGACTGAGTTACCAGGGCCCAAGGTGGAGGAAGGGGCCTTCATCATTTTATACTTTAGCTATTGAAAAATAGCAGATATACAAGCTGCGAGCTTGTAGATCTGCTATTTTTTTTAAAAGTCGTGAAAATGTGTGCAAATCTTTAAATATATGTATTTTTTAAGCGAACATTTGTAACTCAAATTTTGCTTCTGGGGGGGGTCCCTGGAACTAAATATTTTGAGATGAGGGTCCGTGGTCAAATACATTTCATTTTGGGGGTCCTTCACATGATAAAGTTTGAGCACCACTGACATAGAAACATATATCTTTTTTTAAACGTAGAAGGATTTGAAATATTCAAAGACTTGCACAAAATGTTCAAGATCTTTTAAAAAAAATAGCAGATCTACAAGCTCGCAGTGCGGCACTCGGTGCCGCGCTGTGAGCTTATATATCTGCTATTTTTCAATAGCTAAAGCACAAAATAACGCGTTCCCAGTCTAAATGGGTTGAACCCCTTCCCCCTATGAAGAACATTCATGGGGGGGGGGGGCCCGCCCCGCAGTGAATCCTTGCACCCGGGGCCCAGGATTTGGTGGTGACACCCCTGGGCCCCGCCGTCGTCCTCGCATAGAGAAGCCCTTTTATTCACTTTGGAACTCAGTCAAGTCACTCAGTAGTCACACTGCATTATGCTCAGCCCCATTGTTCTGTACACTTGGAGGCCATTTTAGTTCCAATTCAGTGGAAGTGCAGAACACAGCTCAACAGTGGCGAATCAGTTCTTTATCCAGAAATGTGTATTATTTGTCTTTTTTGTTTGTTTGCAAGCTCCGGGTTTTTGCATATCCTACAGTATACTGTACGTCTTGCTCCGTTAAACTTAAGAGGTTCTAAGCTAGGCTTTTTCCATCGCTTTAGAATTATATTGTTGGCCCTCCATACGGCGCAATGCACGGATTAGGTCGTAATACGCATCATCTTTTATTCCTCAGACATCTCCCCGTATCACTCGTCCTTGAACAATGAATATTCTGCCTCCTGTTCGGTTGGTTTTATTAAACTCCACTTCTTGTTTTATTGTTTGTGGTGCAGAGATGAAGTTCAGTTATTTTGCAGATCAACAACACACACTGCATTAGAAGAGTCATATTATATTAATAGTGCAAAAATGTGGGCGTTATGTCAACAACATAAGCACCCAAATTATAACCATTCTGCCATAATTATGTTTCATACATTACTACACAATATCGTCGTTGTCCGGTGAAAACCTTGTATGTCCAAAACCGTTCGTTTTGCATTTATCATTTTAAAAATGATTTAAACTAGTGAAAACAGCCGATCTACAAGCACACAACGCCTCGCGGGTGCGAGGCGTTGTGTGCTTGTAGATCTGCTGTTTTCACTACTTTTGTGCGACGGCCTTGTATGATGAAGCAGGGCTTTACTTCGGGAAAGAACGTACACATTTGAAACTTGGAAATACGAGGTTTCTGCCCGACAGTGACGCTATAATATAACCACATTTACAGACGCAGTTTGTCCATTTATGCCACTGTGATGTAAATGTATGTAAATCTTAATTAAGGGTCAAAAATCCCTTTCCACAGGAGACCTAAAAGCTTTGCGCGGCGGTACTTGGCAGACGTTAATAAAGTCACTGCATGAGTATGCGTTGCTGTGTGGAAATTCCTTGAAATAGTTCCCATTTTGGTAGTAAGCAGCACTTAGCAGCTCTAAAAACACACCCTCGTGATGAATTGATCACCACAACAACCCGGCCTCTCTGAACGGCATCCTAGTTTTCAGATATAAAAGTACACGAGGCGGTATGAGGTCAGCGTAGCCGTACGTAGGTCATTTTGGACGTCTTGACGGTCAAGCTGATTGACTGGCTTTGCCTTGTTCAAAGAAGGGCCGCTAAGACGACTTACATCACACACGGCCGGGCTATTCGGGACCACAAAAATCTATTTTCCAAGCAGTGGCGTCAGTTCAGAAAAAGCTAAGGTATGGCAACATGACTGGTGTAGCTTTTTCGTGATACATTTATTTTAAGAAGTACATTACATTTTTTCCCACGTTTCTACGGTTTCTTGGGCTGGATATGGCAGCCTGGAACGGTTGTTCAAGTGCAGCTAAACTTTGCATAGGCTATAGTAAACGTGCCACAATTAACAATAATGAATTGCACCTGTACCATTTTGTCAAGATGGGGAGAATACAAGTGTGGAGAATATCATTATAATACCTTGTTAAAGTGACCATTTTGTAAAGTTCTGCATTTGTAGTTATTTTACTGAAATTTAACAACATAATAAAGAGACATTAGTGGATTTATATTTAAAAGTAACTTTTATGTTCCCCCCCTGGACCCAGGGTATGGCAGCTGCATACCCCTGCCATACCCAATTGACGCCCCTGTTTCCAAGCGTGCCCTACATAAGGTATGACGCAGTGAAGGTTAGGGTCCACAACATGTACGTTATGTTTACGATGATACACTCTGTCAATGAAGGTTAGGGTCCACAACATGTACTTTATGTTTACGATGATACACTCTGTCAAGTACGTGTGGGGAAAAAAAGAGATGCCCTTTGATTCAGCAAGTTGAAGTGACTACAATGTTTACGTTGGTGTGTAGTGTGTGAGATGACTAATACTGAATACATTGTCTTCATTGCTTCTGTTTCACTTAACTTACAACATAGAGTAGTGCGTTCTGTTTCACTTAACTTACAACATAGATTAGTGCGTTCTGTTTCACTTAACTTACAACATAGAGTAGTGCGTTCTGTTTCACTTAACTTACAACATAGATTAGTGCGTTCTGTTTCACTTAACTTACAACATAGATTAGTGCGTTCTGTTTCACTTAACTTACAACATAGATTAGTGCGTTCTGTTTCACTTAACTTACAACATAGATTAGTGCGTTCTGTTTCACTTAACTTACAACATAGAGTAGTGCGTTCTGTTTCACTTAACTTACAACATAGAGTAGTGCGTTTCGAGACGCAGATGAAATTGTGCTACTCCTAGTAGGGTATATAAGATAGATAGATATATTTATTATCCCAAGGGGGAAAATCAGTTGCCCAGAGGCAGCGCAGCAGTATAAGGATATTTACAAAGTTACGAGAAGTATGAAAAGAATAAAAAAGAACAGAGTACAGTAAAGAGCAAGGTACAAAAAAAGGGAACGAAGAATATATATACATAAAGTGTCACAAAACTGTCAATGGTCAACATGAAACCATCAACTTGAACAAAAAAAGCAAACCTTAAGCACAACTATAATACAATACAGTGCCCAAACAAAAGTGTTCATAACAGTCAATGCTAGTGAGTAGAGCAATATTACAGACCTATGGTACTGTATATCATGATGATTACTTGTTTTCTAACACGGTTACTTTAAATTAACAGCAAGATTCACACTCAATTATGAGCAAAATGTTTCAAACCTAAGCATAGCAGTGGGTTATCGTTATCAAAGTAGAGAATGACCGCGATGAAATGACAAATGTAGTAACAATTCACTTACTCATTTACTAGTTATAGTGTATAATAATTCCAATATAATAAAAAACAAACAAAGTTGTAGTGCTGCGAAATGTACACCTGTAAACAAATGTCTCCCAAACTTTGCACTTTCAGACCAAAAGCCTGCGCAAGCAAAAAAAAGGGCAGGAACGTCGTACATTTGTTCGCAGATTTATATGTTGCCGTGTTCGCCACCTGTGACCACATTTGGGTACATATCTCAGACGTTGGTGGATGATGTGTGCACGCAGCTGAACAAGCGTAATATCCTCTCCTAATCAGGATTCCACAATTAGCCATAAATTGTTGTCACACTGGCACCTACTGCTTGCTTAGCAAACCATTTTTCATTCAAGCCATTCAGCGTGGCCAAGAGCTGCACATGGAAATATATAGCAGCAAAACACAACACAACACATCCTCTCCGGTCCGGGCTGTGGAGCTGATGTAACTATCAATGAGTTCCAAGAAATAGGAGATTATTTGGAATACCGCAATATGAGCCAAAGAAGAGGCGGTCGTGTTAATGTGATTGCACGGACAAAGTGTAGTAGAGCTTCCATAATGCCAGTGGTGGTTCCTTCCATGTTGGTTCTATAATGCATCCATTATAATCATAATGCACTTATAAGGCTTCATAATAATGAAGGATAGACAATATTGCCACTATCTTTATAGGAAAACTTTTTAGTTTTTTTCTTAAGGAGGAATTTTCCTAGGACTAAAATGATTTACGATACGATAATATATCATATCGAGAATCGAATCGAATCATGACCTTAGAATATAAAGTTGAATTGAATTAATATATGCAATGTAAATGTTGTGTAAGAGGAATCATTAAATATATAAATGCTCCTACAGTGACACAATAGAAGAATTTATGGATTTCACGCTGTGATCGATCGGTAATATCGGGATTGGCAGATATTGTTTCCACGCTGTGATCGATCGGTAATATCGGTATCGGCAGATATTGATTCCAGCTGATCGGTGATCGGTATCGGCCCCAAAAAACCTGATCGGTGCATCTCTAGTTAAAGCATAAAATAATGATACACGTAATGTGTACCCGTTAAGTGGTTAAAGAGCATACTGATCCAAGTGTACATGTTTTGGTTAAATGGCCTTGGTGGTATAAGTAGGATAATCAACTGTGAGCCGTGTCGTTATGTAAAAGTAATGCACTCTTTGGAGTCAAAATCATAATTAGCCTTCACATCAGGCATTACTATAACCGCAGGCCTTGTAGTTGATTATCCTTTACTTATCCCTTTTAACCTAAACCGTACATCACTCCCCCATATTATTAATGAGATGTTTAAACATTTAAATGCGTATTTAAAAAGGAAAAAGATTGTCTGCATTTCTATAATGCCATTACCTTTTTATCCAAAGCACTTTATAACATGCGTTAAATTCACTCTTTCGCACGCCGACGGCAGAGCCAACCGTGCAAGGCACACCAACCTGCTCATACATAGGCTGTATCACAGGGGCTTTCAAAGTGGGTGACGGGGCACCCTGGGGTGACGGGGCACCCTGGGGTGCCGTGACGGCATTCCAGGGGTGCCGCGAGATCATTTGATAATATTTGGAATTCATTCGGACACTTGAAAAAATATTTAGTATCATTTTGAACTTGAAGTACAAAGTTATTTTCTGTCAGTTCTAACCAAAATGGCTGTTATCTCAACGTTTTCCTCGCAACATAATCACTAAAATATCGTCACTGTCGGGCAGAAACCTTGTATATCCAAGTTTCAAATGTGTACGTCTTTTGGTAAAGCAAAGCCTTGCTTCATCATACAACACTGTCGCACAAAACTAGTGAAAACAGCCGATCTACAAGCACACAACGCCCCGGGGATTGAATCGGGAAAACTTTCTGGTTCCCACTTGGCCGCTCTTTATCGTAACCACTGGGTTATGCAGTACTTTTGACATTAGCCTTCATTTAATACTTGAGTGAACAGTGGCGCACACATTATTGTGTCATTTCGTTTGCATTTGAGGAAACCTACATTTACCCAAAGTAAACTTTGCGAGGGGAAAATGTGTAATCAGTCTTTTTGTGCATTTCTCGTAAAATGGAGCCCACCATACTGTAGGTCTAAAGAAATAAATGAAATGAAGCAATTGTGCAAAGCACTGCGAGATGGTACAGTAAATGGTGATAGGATAAAGGAATCAGCATGTCTGGGACTGGGTTTTTGCCAGAGAAAATTATCTAGGGAAGCATCTCATTGGCTGACTATGGTTCGTCCGTGGCTGGACAATTCATGTCTGCCATAGATTAATTAAAGGAACATAATGTCCAAGTGTTACATGTCATTGTCTGTGATTTACTCATACCTAGTGTAACACCTGAGATTTGAACCTTCTGTTTTGGAAACTAAACATACGATACGATACTACTAACTGGGTAGATATTAAGCTTTTGGGCTTCAGGCTGAACTACTCTGCAAGTAACATCTCTCCCCTAAGTTACCACCCAAGATTCGAACACGGGTCTCCCGCAGAGATAAGAGGCAACCAAATATCTACCGCTATAGGCTGTGAGGGAATACTCCTGCATGGGCCAGGGGAGATGTTAGGCTTTTGGGCTTTTTGTAGCTATAATCTGCTACACTTTCCCCCGTTTTCTTTGCTACACGCTAATCTGCTACAACGTTTTTACCCCCGCCAATTTAATCCTTATGCCAATTGATTCCTCCCCCCACACACATTTGTGTGTTGCCACCAGGCCTGGAATGTCGTCATTCTAGGGGCGTGGCCACTTGATCTTTGGTGTTGTAAATTTTTTGAGGGCACAAAGGCCAAACGCCAGGGCAGGAAGGTCATCAAATAAAACAAGATTTTAGTCCATTGAAAGAATTTGTTGAATTTAATTAAGGGCCTAATCTGCAGTGAAATAGATACATTATATTATGAAATTAAGTAGATAAATATTACTTATTAATATTTACAATCTGATCCATGCTCAGCCCCGCACCATTCAAAGTCACTGGATCGGTTTAAAGATGGGGACTCAGTCTCAGGGGAGTTTTCAGAATCTCAACAAAAAAACCCACTGGTGTCTACATGACAAGAAAGACACCGGTGTCTACTGTCTACATATTGACAAGAAAGAGACAGAGGAGAAAGTGGTACAGTCAGCTGGAGCATTAAGGCCACTGTGGCCTCAGGTCATGCCATTGGTTTGAGGGGCATTAAGGCCACTGTGGCCTCAGGTCATGCCATTGGTTTGAGGGGCATTAAGGCCACTGTGGCCTCAGGTCATGCCAATTGGTTTGAGGGGCACAAGGCCAAACTGAGGGGCAACGGCGGCCATATGGCCTTCATGGCCTCCATGAAATTCCTGCCCTGGTTGCCACTGTTGTTGTATCCTTCCTGACTCACCTGCCAGTGAGGAGCCCCCAACGGGAGGACGTAGAGCCTTCGTCCGATACTCCTCCGGCCCCAACACTCCCGGCCTGTTGACAGGTGCCGCCCCAGCCTGTAGGAGTACAGTAGATACATATGTTATTAATGATAATAATATTAATGCATTTTATTTATAACGCACTTTACATTCAAAAGAATCTCAAAGTGCTACAGTACAGGATTAAAAGCAAGGCATAAAAACAGCATGTAGGCAGGCAGACAATCACATTTGTTATACTAAAACGGGTCAGGACTAAAACTAAGCAACACAGGGCAAGACTAATAAAAAGACAAGGCCCAGTAATAATGGCAGAGCTCACCCAAATGTCCATCCTTCCAATCAAAAGTTTTTTTTGGGGGGGGGGGCATATTGGTATAAATAGAACTTGTTACAACCATGTTACAGTTAGTGTGATGCAGTAGCCTGATGCAGGTGCAAGACCTGTTGTGTTTTGTATTATGTGTTATAGGTTAGGTGTAACTAGTTTTCTATGCATTTCAGGGGTTTTGGGGGATTTGACACCCCCAGTACTACAGCCTAGATCCGGCCCTGTACACTAGCAACTTGATAATAGTCTTTATCACCCCCATAGGGACATTTGTCTTCAGAAATACTTTATAGTATCACAGAATAGACATGTGCGGATATAGGCTCTGACATCACCAGAATCCACATGTAACCCATAAATAATCCATCCGCCATCCATACGATATACAGATCCACACCCACCCTGCCCCCGCACGGAGATAACTTATTAATGATGTCATACAGAGTAGATCTACAGTATGGTAGCCTACTGTGAGAAGCACAAATTAAAGGGAAATGTCAGCTTTTCTTTGCTGCAGTAGCTGTGCCTTCCCCAACCGCATAAGCCATAAAGATTTCCCCACTCTCCATTTTGCAGCGCATCGGACGCACCAGGCAAACGTATACTCTCTAATCTCACCGGGATGTTTGTTTGTGGATAAATAAATACGGGGGGAAATGATGATAAAGCAGATGTAAATGTTATCCACAACCTGGAAGTTATTTATTTTGCAATCATCTGCGGTAAAAAGCTCTGATGGAGTTTGGGATTCACCAGGAGGACTGCATATGAACCTGTGTGTGTGTGTGTGTGTGTGTGTGTGTGTGTGTGTGTGTGTGTGTGTGTGTGTGTGTGTGTGTGTGTGTGTGTGTGTGTGTGTGTGTGCGTGCGTGCGTGCGTGCGTGCGTGCGTGCGTGCGTGCGTGCGTGCGTGCGTGCGTGCGTGCGTGCGTGCGTGCGTGCGTGCGTGCGTGCGTGCGTGCGTGCGTGCGCGCGTGTGTAACAGCAACATTTTGGATCAGTAGAACAGTGGCGTCAGTTCAGAAAAAGCTATGGTATGGCAACATGCGCGCGTGCAAGACACCAGTCATGTTGCCATACCTTAACAACAGGCATGATATATTTATTTTAAGAAGAAGTACATTTTATTTTTCACATTTTGCATTTGTAGTTATTTTACTGTAATTTAACAACATAATAACCAGCACAGATAGACAAAGAGTCGTAATTCCAGTCGTAAAAGTCAGTAAATTGACATTTCACTGTCATCTGGGACCCCCCAAAAAACTGTAAAGGAGTAAAGCTTTCAAATAATTGTAATGGAGTCAAAAGTGCAATATTTGCCTCTAGGAAGTATAGTGGAGTAGATGTATCGTATTATTATGTAACTCTGTGGTAATGATCAGCATGCAGCTCCGAATAAACGTCTGAGGGTCAAGGTCACAGTCAAGGTCAAAAGGTCAAAAATGAGAATGTGGACAGATTGATTTTCATGGAACTTGGTAAAAAGGAGCAGGCTGCCCCGAAGAGATTAAACAGGCCGATTCACTTTTTGGCCTTTGACCTTTGAACCATAGGTCATACCATCAAATCGTCGTTGTCGGGTGAAAACCTTGTATGTCCAAAACCGTTCGTTTTGCATTTATAATTTTAAAAATGATTCAAACTAGTGAAAACAGCCGATCTACAAGCACACAACGCCTCGCACTGCGAGGCGTTGTGTGCTTGTAGATCGGCTGTTTTCACTACCTTTGTGCGACGGCCTTGTATGATGAAGCAGTGCTTTACTTTGCGAAAAGATTTACAAATGTGAAACTTGGAGATACGAGGTTTCTGCCCGACAGTGACGAAATATCATTTTCCCCTTTTCCCCTGGGCCAAAGACACAGTGTGTGCCGATTTGTGTGAGTACTGGACAAAATCTGTTTGAGTAGTAGCAGAAAATGTGATTTGAAGAAAATGTCAGACAATCTTGGGAGCAGAAGCGGACGGAAACGATTTTTGATGGTACTGTACTGGTATACTGTATGACCATACGGTTCGAAAGTATTTCCAATTTTCAGTACTTTAACTTCAACTCCACTACATCTCAAAGTCAAATATTGTACTTTTACTCCACTGCAATGAATTAAACTCAGTCCTATGCATCTCAGCCATTTCAAAAGTAAGCCATTTACCACGAATGGTAAATTGCTTTTCTACCACTTCTACAATATAAATGAAAGAAAACACAATTGTAACTTGCAAGGTTATTTAGTTATACAACTGCAACACAACAGTGGGCGGGGTCCATGAGCCAACTCAAGGTTGTTGACTGATTTACCACTGTTTTAAGCCAATCACAATCCAGTATCTGAACATGTGACCACAAAAAGTGGTCGAATAGGCGATCTACTGACAAGTTCACAACGTGTCGCATTATGAGCTTGTAAATCTGCTACTTTCAAACGTTTTAGTCATTTTAGATAAATGAAAACTGAAAACTTGTGAAGTGGGACATTCTGCACATGGAGTACTTTTGGTACTTTAAGTACATTTTGATATCACTTCTTTTGTACTTTTATGCACATTTTGAATTCCAGATTTGTACTTGTAAGGATTTCTACATTGCAGTATTGTATTTTTGGAGCTGTGTGGAACACAAGCTTCCCTATACGTGGCCGTGTGTGTAGGTATGTTTGTATGTGGGTCTGTCTGTATGTAGCCCTCAAGCCTGTCGTGTAGTACCTTTTATGACCACACATGTTAAGGGAGGGGCGCTGTTTTCAACTGCAATACACACACACACACACACACACACACACACACACACACACACACACACACACACACACACACACACACACACACACACAACACACACACACACACACACACACACACACACACACACACACACACACACAGCTCCACTTCGAACAGAGGTTCGATTTTTACTTCTAAGTACAGCATTTGAGTAGCCCTTTTCAGTTCAATGAGGCAGACATCTTTTAGTTTCCAAATAACTTACGGTTTCGTATTTCAAGGGACGGTTGGCATCTCAAGAAGCAAAGCACCAGAAAGACCAAATATTTTGGAGGGCCTTCAGGACCTTCATGACCAGATGGCCAGGCGGTTCTTTTGTGCCAATTATGTTGCAATTGCAACATCTTTGCAATGTTTGATCACTTGAAGGATTTCAGTATGTAATGTCTGAAGTGATTCTGTTCCAAAATGTAAGATGTATTAGGCCTAGGATTATTGAATGCTTTAACTATTGAAAAATAGCAGATATACAAGCTCGCAGCGCGGCACTGTAGATCTGCTATTTTTGAAAAATTTTGAAAATTAGAATTTTGACCCGATTCTATAAGTGTATTTTGAATCCTAAGGTTTTTTGAAAAACCTATATGTTTCTATGTCAGCAATCTGGCCAGCCATCGTCAAAGAAAAGGTCCTTTTCACTTAACTGGAGCTCAGTTAGTCTGTTCTTGAGAGACTACCATGTCAGTGGTTCTCAAACGTTTTCATGTGAAGGACCCCCAAACTGATATTTATTTGGCCACGGACCCCCATCTCAAAATATGTAGTTCCAGGGACCCCCCCCCCCCCCCCCCCCCCAGAAGCAAAATTTGAGTTACAAACGTTCGCTTTGAAAATACATATATTCAAAGATTTGCACACATTTTCCCAACTTTTTCAAAATAGCAGATCTACAAGCTCGCAGCGCGCTGTGAGCTTGTATATCTGCTATTTTTCACTGGTTAAAGCATTCAATAATTCTAGGCATAACTATAAAATCCTTCTCTGCGTCATCCTCAAAGGGCTATAGTCACACAAACACACAACATATTCTCACCTCCAAGTAGTCAGACACCTGACGCCCTGTCAGTCAGACACCTGACGCCCTGTCAAGGACCCTATACTGCGTCACAAGAGGGGACGCTTTGGGTACGCAGAAATATCAACAATGACAAATTGTACAATGTTTTACATTTTGATAAAAAAACAAAACACTCCCACAACGTCTAGCGGCAACATGTTATGCCAGTAAGACGCCGAAGGGCAAAAGGCGACCTCAGCCCTAAAGGGAGAGGTCGCCCTAAAGGGAGAGGTCGCCCTAAAGGGAGAGGTCGCGCAGGACGGAATTAATGTGCAAGTGTGATTCGAGTTGCGGTTGGTTGTGAAGTTGGACAAAATGTGGGCAAAATATTTTCCAAAATATGGGACACAATAAGCCAGCGATTTCTTTATTACTAGTATTTACAGTAACATTCCTAGCCCCCATACGTCACATCTGCCCATGAAAGATTGTGGTGCATCTTGGGAATGGGCTTATTGTGTCTAAAAATACATACTTAGCCACACGTGTAAGCATGCCCCCACCCACTGAAATCAAAGTCATTAAAATCGCTAAAACAAGAGAAAGCAGTAAATGGAAACATTTTAACACTCATCTTTTCTTTTCTCTAATTCATCTAAATCTAAAAACAAAGTTGTGCTTTAGGCTCATGCTATCAGCAACTGTGCGTTTTTCATCAGCATAACATTAACACATGCTTTTTCAGGTAGCATTTCCATTTCCATTTGTAGTGTGTGTGTGTGTGTGTGTGCGTGCGTGCGTGCGTGCGTGCGTGCGTGCGTGCGTGTGTGGTATCTATTTTGCAAATGTATGAGTTAAACATACGTAAGTGGACCTTGGAAA
This sequence comes from Nannobrachium achirus, assembly GCF_963921795.1. Lineage (NCBI taxonomy): Eukaryota > Metazoa > Chordata > Actinopteri > Myctophiformes > Myctophidae > Nannobrachium > Nannobrachium achirus. Next base: position 4,016,884 of record NC_137833.1, on the reverse strand, counting down.
TCAAAGGAAGGGGCCGACGCGCTTCCGTTTTCTTTGACTTCAAAAAGCTCTCTATCATATATAAATACGGACAACAGCGACTAATGAGATGCCGGGGAGGAGGAAGGCTGCCTGATCTCGTTATTATACAAATTAGATTTGTTTATTGCAAACGTATGCATAATTCAATACCAGCCGTCATTCCGGATTTTCTGCCCATGGTAAAAAAAATTAAGCCCCCCCACCCCACCCCTCCCTGACGCAGCCCCACCACCATTCAAGGAGAAAAGAAAAGAGGCCGCTTCTGTTATAGGACATTGCACTAACCCACATTTAGTAACGGGACATTTCAACAAAATCATGGCTGATATTCACGATTTTGTGTACTTGTAATAAGAGGAAAGGTGCTTTATTTTTTTATATTCATTCCCCCAATACAACAAATGTTCTTATTTACATGGATTTTTGTTTTTCTCCACCATTTATTTGTCCGGATCCTGAACAGAATCTTCACTTTCATCTAGGGCTGTCACAATTATTACATACTCGTCTAATCGTGATTTTTTTTGTTGTTGACATAATCGTGATTATTTTTCATCATCGTCATTGTTTCCATGTTGAAAGATGTTCACATATAAAAATTTTAAAAAAGCAAAAATAGTGGAAATAGCAGTTCTACAAGCTCACAACGCATCGCATAGCGACGCGTTGTGAGCTTGTAGATCGGCTATTTCCACTATCAATGTTCTTTTTTAAGTATAAAGTTGTCAAATAAGTAAGTAATTTCTTTGTATATTTAGGTTATGTGTCATATCTAACATGTGCAACTTCAAAGCCAAAAGCCAAACAGAATGTAATTGTCAACGACAAAAACACAGTTAAATCGTTAATCGCAATTATTTGAGTGACAATTAATCGTCATGTAAAATGTCATAATCGTGACAGCCCTACTTTCATCTTCACGAGAGAGAGAGAGAGAGAGAGAGAGAGAGAGAGAGAGAGAGAGAGAGAGAGAGAGAGAGAGAGAAGAGAGAGAGAGAGAGAGAGAGAGAGAGAGAGAGAGGAGAGAGAAGAGAAAGAGAGAGAGAGAGAGAAGAGAGAGAGGAGAGAGAGAGAGAGAGAGAGAGAGAGAGAGAGAGAGAGGAGAGAAAGAGAGAGAGAGAGAGAGAGAGAGAAGAGAGAGAGAGAGAGAGAGAGAGAGAGAAGAGAGAGAAGAGAGAGAGAGAGAGAGAGAGAGGAGAGAGAGAGAAAGAGAGAGAGAGAGAGAGAGAGAAGAGAGAGAGAGAGAGGAGAGAAAGAGAGAAGAGAGAGAGAGAGAAAGAGGAGAGAGAGAGAGAGGAGAGAGAGAGAGAGAGAGGAGAGAGAGAGAGAGAGAGAGAGAGAGAGAGAGAGAGTGAGATGAGAGAGCTCCATCTCTCTTCATTAGTAGAAATATAGTGGGCCAGTTTTCGCAGTTTGCCAAGTTTTGTTGAAGTAACGTACACCAACCATGTTCCATTATAATTCCGCGTTGTTGTGACATAATTGGGTTTCCGCGCGTCTTATCAAACCATCGTTGTGTGTGTCCAAATAGGTGAATATAAATGAGGCTTGATAACTCTCTCTCCTCTACTCACTTTCAGCCCGGCACAGTTAAAACATTTAGACCTGAACACATTATGACGCAATATTTTATGCTTTAACTATTGAAAAATAGCAGATATACAAGCTCACAGCGCGGCACCGAGTGCCGCGCTGCGAGCTTGTAGATCTGCTATTTTTGAAAAAAGTCTTGAAAATGTGTGCAAATCTTTGAATAAATGTATTTTCAAAGCGAACGTTTGTAACTCAAATTTTGCTTCTGGGTGGTCCCTGGAACTAGATATTTTGAAATGGGGGGTCCGTGGTCAAATAAAAATCATTTTGGGGGGTCCTTCACATGAAAAGGTTTGAGCACCACTGACATAGTAGTCTCTCAAGAACAGACTAACTGAGCTCCAGTTGAAGTGAAAAGGACCTTTTCTTTGACGATGGCTGACCAGATCGCTGACATAGAAACATAGGTTTTTTTTCCAAAAACCTTAGAAGGATTCAAAAGACACTTATAGAATCGGGTCAAAATTCTAATTTTCACGATTTTTCAAAAATAGCAGATCTACAAGCTCGCAGCGCGGCACTCGGTGCCGCGCTGTGAGCTTGTATATCTGCTATTTTTCAATAGTTAAAGCATAAAATAATGAAACGCAAATTGTGTACCCGTTCTGAATGGGTTAATCTGCGTCCCCTTCTTTTTTCACCCCTGCTGGTTCCGTCGTGTCAGTGGATGGCAATTACAGTCCGGGGAGACGAGACATTTGCATCGGCGTCTAACCGCAAAGAATGTGGCAAATGAGTCTGTCACTCAAAGATAGTGTTTGTGAGATGGGGTGGATGCAGAGTACTTTTTCCTCCTTTCCCTCGAGGGGCTTCTGACTGTGACTGTTCCCTCTGTAGGGCAGGGGATGTGTCTTCTGACTGTGACTGTTCCCTTCGCTTTGAGGGTCCCGGTTTTAGGCAACAGTGGTTCGCGTCCCGGTTTGAGCGGCTGAAAATATGGTCACCCTACTTATAAGCATTGTAAGCTTTATTTGTTTTTTTTGGGAGGGATGCTAAGGGGAGTATTACTCAATAATGATATTCATAAGATCATTGCTAGCACCAAAGCACAACCTAAACTGTCATAGGCAGAGTCATAGGATAAGCGTTACAATGCTGATATCCCCGTATTTACTTGTGTCACTTTGAGAGTCATAATATGAAAGCTAAAGGAATACAGAGAGACTACGTTATAAGTAATGAGAACGTAAATAATTAATATTTGAACTTCCATGGTACATAAACCTTTCACTTTCATGTTTAAAACAATTGCTGATGAATAAAAATAAAGCCGTGTGCATCCTTTATTCAGTAGCCAACCAACAACATCCAATAAAATATGACCTCCATACGCTGTGGGAAACCTCCACCGTCATCATAAAAGAGTAGACACACAAACACAGTAGATAAATGAGCATGAAGGAAATAATAAACGTATGAATTCTATAGCTCATCCAACGCTGTCAATATCAGTCCTGTCTTCAAAGGCACGCAGGCATAATATTGTAACAGTGAGAGTTTAAGTTTAACCCATTTAGGCCTAGAATTATGTAATGCTTTAAGTATTGAAAAATAGCAGATCTACAAGCTCGCAGCGCGGCACCGAGTGCCGCGCTGCAAGCTTGTAGATCAGCTATTTTTGAAAGATCTTGATTGTTTTGAATATATCTTTTTAAAAGCGAACATTTATATAACTCAAATATTTGCTTCTGGGTGGTCCCTGGAACAACATATTTTGAGATGGGGGTCCGCAGCCAAATACATGTATTTTTTGGGGGGTCTTTGACATGAGAAAGTTTGAGAACCACTGATTTAGAAGAAGGATTTAGATGACATTGATAGAATCGGGTCAAAAATATTCAAAGACTTGCACACGCCCTGTAGTACCTCTGCGTACCCCTAGGGGTACACATACCCCCATTTGAGAAACACTGCTCTATAAGATAGCGGCTAATGCTACATGCTAAAACCTGAACATGCTGATGAACCTGAACCCTGGCAAGCTGATTGACACGTTGAGGTTGGATCACATATTTTATGGTCCTGAAACTCACAGGAATTTGCACGCGCACACAACAGCGGACAAACAATGTGCAAGGCATTCCCTTGTTATTGTTTTATAAAACATTGCGTTTGCAAATTATCACTAATTAATATTGGCTTAATGTTGCACAACCCAATACAAATCTGAATGAAAGTAATTCATAGATAAGTAATGCAACATTGCAAACCTATTGCTTGTGTATAAATTGGTCATTCAGCCCTCCACTGACTGATGCTGTACTTGGTTTATCTTATTGATCCCGTTTAGTTGCTGTGCACAGCTACTTTTTTTTTTGTCTTCCTCAAAGGAATATAACAACTCGATACAGCGAAATTATGGATGTTTTCCATTATAAACAGGCAGACATTGTACTGCATGCAGTCGGCCTAATTCACTGCCTTAGGAAGAATTGAGAATTGCATGGGGAAATTCATAATTTCGTTCCACTTTCAGACACAAAATGGTACAGCCAGCAGTTGTTGGACTTTTCTATGATGGATATGGAATTATATTTGATATGGTTTCAAAGATTTGTTCACATATTTCACATAAGGCCATGCCTTCACTAGAAAGACGGCGTCAAAAAAAGAACCAGGGCGAATTGTGCGTCTGACACCGGCACCGACCGCAGCGCAACGTCGGTAATGGTCTGCAGCACCCTTCATTGCTGAACACATTATGACGCAATATTTTATGCTTTAACTATCAAAAAATAGCAGATATACAAGCTCACAGCGCGGCACCGAGTGCCGCGCTGCGAGCTTGTAGATCTGCTATTTTTGAAAAATCGTGAAAATTAGAATTTTGACCCGATTCTATAAGTGTCTTTTGAATCCTTCTAAGGTTTTTGAAAAAACCTATGTTTCTATGTCAGCAATCTGGCCAGCCATCGTCAAAGAAAAGGTCCCTTTCACTTAACTGGAGCTCAGTTAGTCTGTTCTTGAGAGACGACTATGTCAGTGGTTCTCAAACCTTTTCATGTGAAGGACCCCCAAAATGATATGAATTTGGCCACGGACCCCCATCTCAAAATATCTAGTTCCAGGGACCACCCAGAAGCAAACTTTGCGTTACAAACGTTCTCTTTGAAAATACATATATTCAAAGATTTGCACACATTTTCACAACTTTTTCAAAAATAGCAGATCTATACAAGCTCGCAGCGCGGCACTCGGTGCCGCGCTGTGAGCTTGTATATCTGCTATTTTTCAATAGTTAAAGAAGTCAATAATCTCAGGCCTAAATGGGTTAACAAGGAAACATTCCCAGCGTTGCCGCTGACGTGAGGCCCAATAGCTGCAGTGGAGCCCTGGCGTAATATGGTTGTTTAGTCCAGTGGTTCTCAACCTTGTCAGGCCGGTCCCATCCTCTTTTACAGTACACTTTAAGACATAATAAGACATAATAAGACAGAATAAAGCCATAATAAGAAATAATGTGTTGGTAATTAGAGCTAATATATTTTATTAGACAGAAACAAAGACAGAATAGTAGAAAGAGCGAATACATTCTCTGGCACCGCCACCTGCCGCGGAACTGCAGTGGCAGACACTGCCGCACGACCGCTAGTTCGACCAGCAGTCGCACTGCCGGACCGGCAGGTCCCGTAGCGGTAAACTGCCCGTCCGTGCGGTGGTGGCTGGTATTCGCTTTCTGCTATTCTGTCTCAGCCACCACCGCACGGACAGGCAGTTTACCGCTACAGGACCTGCCTGTCCGTGCGGCGGCCGCCGGTCCTACTGGCGGGACTGCTGGTCCTATCGCCGGCGATGCAGTGCGACTGCTGGTCGAACTAGCGGTCGTGCGGCAGTGTCTGGCACTGCAGTTCCGCGGCAGGTGACGGTGCCAGAGAATGTATTCGCTCTTTCTACTATTCTGTCTTTGTTTCTGTCTAATAAAATATATTAGCTCTAATTACCAACACATTATTTCTTATTATGGCTTTATTCTGTCTTATTATGTCTTATTATGTCTTATTATGTCTTAAAGTGTACTGTAAAAGAGGATGGGACCGTCAGGCCTTAACCCCACCAAAATAGTCATATTTGAACTGGGGACCCCCCCCCACCCTGACGAGCACACAAAGTAGGAGTTGAGGCATTAGATTTTGTCTGACTCGGTTCCACAGATGAATATTGTGAAAATAGCAAAAATAGATCGGTTATTTTCGCAATTCTTTCTTCTTTTGACAATTTGGCAATTTTTTGACTCGTTTTTATAGTATAGTTGGTTGGTTACTTTTGATGCAGGTCTTTTTCTTTTCTTTTAAAGGTACTTAAAAAGGTCTTTATGCGTGCGTGCGTGCGTGCGTGCGTGCGTGCGTGCGTGCGAGCGTGCGTACGTACGTGCGTGCGTGCGTGCGTGCGAGCGTGCGTGCGTACGTGCGTGCGTGCGTGCGTGCGTGCATGCGTGCGATTCCAGAGCAAATCTCACAAACTGTGGACCGATCAGCACCAAGGGCCAATGAGATCTGAACTATTTTACTTTCATTATGGAAGTCATGGGGTTCAGGTTGGGTTGGAATGTGCCCTCTTATACATCATAGATTCAGTATGTCATGGATGATTGATGTCACAGACCGGCCACCTGTTCCCCTGTGGATTCCTCAGATCTACATCATTTGATTCTGTAATTACTTCAACCACTTGTGCCCTATTTTATACTTCGGCGTATGACAGTGTCACGCGATCTAGCCTTTCGCTAGATTGCTGTGAGCCAAAGCTTACCGAGCCTTGCATCACAACACATAATGAGCTTGTAGATATAGCTAAAACGAATTGTTAAAGGACTATTCTGGCTATTCACAGACTCTTGAAATCTTTTGCGCATTTTTCTGGTGGTTAAACAGAGCTGTCTCACGATACACAATCTTATCACAATTCTTTTTCATGTTTGTTTGTATGGTTATTTTTCAAGTTACTTAACAGTACAACCACCTACAGTACAAGGTAACACAAACTAAAAGAAAAAGGAGTAACGGACCATTTAGACCAGTGGTCCTCAAAGTGGGGTCCAGGGACTCTCTGGGTTCCTTTTGGGAGGTCTAAATTGATCCTTACAAATATGTAACTCTGACAGTATACAAATGAAACCAAATGGATTCCATTGGTTTCATTTGTATACTGTCAGAGTTAAGGGGAGACCTTGACATTTTAAAGTTTGAGAACTACTGATTTAGACAAAAATGCAGGTTTAAATAAATTCTGCAATGAATCTCTGTATTAACAATTAAACAGTAGTTTTTATAAGGCTCTTCCTCATTGTATCACGATATATAATATATATCTGAAAATCATATCGTGGAGACATTGTATCGTCTTAACGATATTCATCACCATATCGCCCACCCCTACCCTATACTGTAGTGTACAGAAGTCCTGGAAAGAGTGTTGCTTCATACAGACTCCTATAACTCACCTACATAATACTGCAGGCACATAACTGACCGCATGTTCTCTAAGCTTAGAGCTCCTACGGATGCCAAACATTAGCCATTAATCCAAAGCGACTTAATATAATAAGCAAGATCATATGTCAGTACATCAACAGCAATACAACAAATGCATGGGAATATCAATCTAGCAAAACAATAACATAGATAGACCACGCACCTAAGCAGTAAAAAAAAACTTTTCTAAAACCTAAAAAATGCTATTTAGCTTTATGTGTGGTCATTGAGGGAAGGGGAGTGTTACAGTAGTGCTATGGGTTTAGGTGGAGTCTGAAGAGGTGAGTCTTCAGTCCACGGTGGAAGCTAGGGAGTGAGTCTGTAGTTCTAATGGAAGCTAGGGAGTGAGTCTGTAGTCCTAAGTGCAGCAGGGAGTTTATTCCACAGTTTGGGGGCCAGGAGGGTGAATTGTCTAGGACGAGTGGATTTTTTGTCCTGGGGTTTTTAGCGAGGGTTCTGTCAGCATCCCTGTGTTGGCTGATCTGAGTGCACCAAAGAGTATTATAACCACTATTTCTGCAAACGTATATAATTGGTAATTACTCCTTCTCAGTAAGCACACTCATTACTTGAGCATTTTGCGCACTGTTTTTCTTGAGTAAATCCTCATCATTCACGTATCCCCAAAGTATCCATGGCGGCATCATCAATATTTCATCTCTAAACACAGCGAGACGAGCAAATCACATTCCAACCAAATTATGAAGTCCACTGCGGGGCGAGCCGATCCATTCTGCCAATACGGAAGGCAAATCAAATGTTTAGATGCTCTCTGCAGTATTGCACCGAGGAGAAAGAGGTTCCGAGCACAGCAGTCATAATGAGATGTGACAGAGGAATCAGAGGCACTTGGGAAATAGCCCCGGCATACAAATCAATACTCCACCAGCACCACCACGGTCTAGACTCCGGTTAGCATCCTCCCAGACCCTCCACCCTCCTCGTTTAGCGGAGCCAGCAGTGTGAGACACCGACAGCCTCCATCCTATCGCTCTTCTCTTCTTTCAATGTATCGGACAGCTCTGAGACATGCGGACAGAACAGAACACTTTGCTATGACACATCAGTACAACAACGTTAAAGGTATGTTCCCTGAGTGAGGCTTTCAACACGCTATACACGTCCTAAGAAGAGGGCAGGGGCTAAAACTCCTAAAAGGGCCTTTTGGTGGAAGCACCGAAAATAGCAGACCTCCAAGCTCACAACGCTAGATAGATTATAATAGTGGTTATAACACAATAGAATCTATTATCATGTATTACAACTATATCCTGGTGGTCTAAATGAAAAGCCAGTGAGTGATCAGTCATTATGATGTGTTTGGCCCTGTTTGGCCTAGCTCAGACCTACTCTAGAGTGGATACTTTTTAGTACCCCGTTTAGTACCACTTTCACACCACTCTACCCAGGACCTTGTAGTGGAAAACCTCACACAAGTGGGCGGTGTGGTGTGGAGTGGTGTGGAGTTGGGCCAGTGGAAAAGAGGCTTAAAAGGGCCTTTTTTGGTGGAAGTATCAAAAATAGCCGACCTCCTATTTTCGTGCTTGATACCACACTGAACTAAGCATAATCAAGTCAATGCTGGAGATGTGGTGTAATGGCATGGATTTCTACACAGAGAGGGCAATTCTTTCAGCATAAGATGCTGCGTTCAAGTTCAGGAAAAATTGGACAAGGATATTCTCTTGAATACTGCCTTCAGGTATGGCATGGAAAGAGGGGCATTTGCATTTCTTTCACCATAGTAAAAACTGCATTTATATTCTGGAAAGGGCACTTTTTACAGACGGATAAAGGGGCAGGGGCTCAAGCCCCGTTTGATGTCTATGTGTGCACGTGCCTGCATGATATGCATTCGATCATTTGTAACAGTACTGATGTTTTTCAAGTGCATAGTGCTACATGTACAGATTGGTGCTGTCGGCCAGAACATCCTTATCTCCCTATTCTAATTATCTTTTTTTCTTTAGTAAATTAACGCCCTACTAGATCATACTACAGCATAACACAAAAGCATTAAAAGCATCTGATCTCATCTGCAAGCTCGAAACGTGACGCGAAACGATGCGTTTTGAGCTTGTATAGATCTGCTACTTTTGCTCTTTTCTGAAAAGAAACAGTTTAGGACATACAGTAGGTTTCCACATGACAGACACAAGATGTTACTCGACAGCTAATATACTTCTTCTTTTGTGTATCATCGTCCTTGATGATTGGCTGCCCACATTTTATTTCACAAGATTTCTTGTTACTTGGCTGTTGTCTTCTCCCCCTTGCTGACGTCGGCCTAGGCAGGGTTTGAACCACTCAACCTCCCGTATGAAGGGCATATGCACTAACCACTACACCAACGTCACGCCCCTGATAATATACTGTATACACGTGTCACAAATTAAAGGAAGAAACTGATTGAGTGGACTAAGAAAAGAAAGTGCATCTGCTTCCATCCTATGCTGCTCTGTAACATGTACTGTATAAACATGCTGAGTAGACTCAGTTGACCTCGAATTTGGATCAAGATGACAAGAGACAAAGATCTAAGTGACTATTAAGGCTGGTTGTTGAGGCACAGATGGCAAGTAGCTTCAGTCACAAAGACATGTGGTCAACATGAAGCTTCAGTCACAAAGACATGTGGTCAACTGCAGTGTTTCAGTCACAAAGACATGTGGTCAACTGTAGTGTTTCAGTCACAAAGACATGTGGTCAACTGTAGTGTTAAAGACATGTGGTCAACTGTAGTGTTAAAGACATGTGGTCAACTGTAGTGTTAAAGACATGTGGTCAACTGTAGTGTTAAAGACATGTGGTCAACTGTAGTGTTAAAGACATGTGGTCAACTGTAGTGTTAAAGACATGTGGTCAACTGTAGTGTTAAAGACATGTGGTCAGCTGTAGTGTTAAAGACATGTGGTCAACTGTAGTGTTAAAGACATGTGGTCAGCTGTAGTGTTAAAGACATGTGGTCAGCTGTAGTGTTAAAGACATGTGGTCAACTGTAGTGTTAAAGACATGTGGTCAACTGTAGTGTTAAAGACATGTGGTCAACTGTAGTGTTAAAGACATGTGGTCAACTGTAGTGTTAAAGACATGTGGTCAACTGTAGTGTTAAAGACATGTGGTCAACTGTAGTGTTTCAGTCACAAAGACATGTGGTCAACTGTAGTGTTAAAGACATGTGGTCAACTGTAGTGTTAAAGACATGTGGTCAACTGTAGTGTTAAAGACATGTGGTCAACTGTAGTGTTAAAGACATGTGGTCAACTGTAGTGTTTCAGTCACAAAGACATGTGGTCAACTGTAGTGTTAAAGACATGTGGTCAACTGTAGTGTTAAAGACATGTGGTCAACTGTAGTGTTAAAGACATGTGGTCAACTGTAGTGTTAAAGACATGTGGTCAACTGTAGTGTTAAAGACATGTAGTCAGCTGTAGTGTTAAAGACATGTGGTCAACTGTAGTGTTAAAGACATGTGGTCAACTGTAGTGTTAAAGACATGTGGTCAACTGTAGTGTTAAAGACATGTGGTCAACTGTAGTGTTAAAGACATGTGGTCAACTGTAGTGTTAAAGACATGTGGTCAGCTGTAGTGTTAAAGACATGTGGTCAACTGTAGTGTTAAAGACATGTGGTCAACTGTAGTGTTAAAGACATGTGGTCAACTGTAGTGTTAAAGACATGTGGTCAACTGTAGTGTTAAAGACATGTGGTCAACTGTAGTGTTAAAGACATGTGGTCAACTGTAGTGTTAAAGACATGTGGTCAACTGTAGTGTTAAAGACATGTGGTCAACTGTAGTGTTAAAGACATGTAGTCAGCTGTAGTGTTAAAGACATGTGGTCAACTGTAGTGTTAAAGACATGTGGTCAACTGTAGTGTTAAAGACATGTGGTCAACTGTAGTGTTAAAGACATGTGGTCAACTGTAGTGTTAAAGACATGTGGTCAACTGTAGTGTTAAAGACATGTAGTCAGCTGTAGTGTTAAAGACATGTGGTCAACTGTAGTGTTAAAGACATGTGGTCAACTGTAGTGTTAAAGACATGTGGTCAACTGTAGTGTTAAAGACATGTGGTCAACTGTAGTGTTAAAGACATGTGGTCAACTGTAGTGTTAAAGACATGTGGTCAACTGTAGTGTTAAAGACATGTGGTCAACTGTAGTGTTAAAGACATGTGGTCAACTGTAGTGTTAAAGACATGTAGTCAGCTGTAGTGTTAAAGACATGTGGTCAACTGTAGTGTTAAAGACATGTGGTCAACTGTAGTGTTAAAGACATGTGGTCAACTGTAGTGTTAAAGACATGTGGTCAACTGTAGTGTTAAAGACATGTGGTCAACTGTAGTGTTAAAGACATGTGGTCAACTGTAGTGTTAAAGACATGTGGTCAACTGTAGTGTTAAAGACATGTGGTCAACTGTAGTGTTAAAGACATGTGGTCAACTGTAGTGTTAAAGACATGTGGTCAGCTGTAGTGTTAAAGACATGTGGTCAGCTGTAGTGTTAAAGACATGTGGTCAGCTGTAGTGTTAAAGACATGTGGTCAACTGTAGTGTTTCAGTCACAAAGACATGTGGTCAACTGTAGTGTTAAAGACATGTGGTCAACTGTAGTGTTAAAGACATGTGGTCAGCTGTAGTGTTAAAGACATGTGGTCAACTGTAGTGTTAAAGACATGTGGTCAACTGTAGTGTTAAAGACATGTGGTCAACTGTAGTGTTAAAGACATGTGGTCAACTGTAGTGTTAAAGACATGTGGTCAACTGTAGTGTTTCAGTCACAAAGACATGTGGTCAACTGTAGTGTTAAAGACATGTGGTCAACTGTAGTGTTAAAGACATGTGGTCAACTGTAGTGTTAAAGACATGTGGTCAACTGTAGTGTTTCAGTCACAAAGACATGTGGTCAACTGTAGTGTTAAAGACATGTGGTCAACTGTAGTGTTAAAGACATGTGGTCAACTGTAGTGTTAAAGACATGTGGTCAACTGTAGTGTTAAAGACATGTGGTCAACTGTAGTGTTAAAGACATGTGGTCAACTGTAGTGTTTCAGTCACAAAGACATGTGGTCAACTGTAGTGTTAAAGACATGTGGTCAACTGTAGTGTTAAAGACATGTGGTCAACTGTAGTGTTAAAGACATGTGGTCAACTGTAGTGTTAAAGACATGTGGTCAACTGTAGTGTTAAAGACATGTGGTCAACTGTAGTGTTAAAGACATGTGGTCAGCTGTAGTGTTAAAGACATGTGGTCAGCTGTAGTGTTAAAGACATGTGGTCAGCTGTAGTGTTAAAGACATGTGGTCAACTGTAGTGTTAAAGACATGTGGTCAACTGTAGTGTTAAAGACATGTGGTCAGCTGTAGTGTTAAAGACATGTGGTCAGCTGTAGTGTTAAAGACATGTGGTCAGCTGTAGTGTTAAAGACATGTGGTCAACTGTAGTGTTTCAGTCACAAAGACATGTGGTCAACTGTAGTGTTAAAGACATGTGGTCAACTGTAGTGTTAAAGACATGTGGTCAGCTGTAGTGTTAAAGACATGTGGTCAACTGTAGTGTTAAAGACATGTGGTCAACTGTAGTGTTAAAGACATGTGGTCAACTGTAGTGTTAAAGACATGTGGTCAGCTGTAGTGTTAAAGACATGTGGTCAACTGTAGTGTTTCAGTCACAAAGACATGTGGTCAACTGTAGTGTTAAAGACATGTGGTCAACTGTAGTGTTAAAGACATGTGGTCAACTGTAGTGTTAAAGACATGTGGTCAACTGTAGTGTTAAAGACATGTGGTCAACTGTAGTGTTAAAGACATGTGGTCAGCTGTAGTGTTAAAGACATGTGGTCAACTGTAGTGTTAAAGACATGTGGTCAACTGTAGTGTTAAAGACATGTGGTCAACTGTAGTGTTAAAGACATGTGGTCAACTGTAGTGTTAAAGACATGTGGTCAACTGTAGTGTTTCAGTCACAAAGACATGTGGTCAACTGTAGTGTTAAAGACATGTGGTCAACTGTAGTGTTAAAGACATGTGGTCAACTGTAGTGTTAAAGACATGTGGTCAACTGTAGTGTTAAAGACATGTGGTCAACTGTAGTGTTTCAGTCACAAAGACATGTGGTCAACTGTAGTGTTAAAGACATGTGGTCAACTGTAGTGTTAAAGACATGTGGTCAACTGTAGTGTTAAAGACATGTGGTCAACTGTAGTGTTTCAGTCACAAAGACATGTGGTCAACTGTAGTGTTAAAGACATGTGGTCAACTGTAGTGTTAAAGACATGTGGTCAACTGTAGTGTTAAAGACATGTGGTCAACTGTAGTGTTAAAGACATGTGGTCAACTGTAGTGTTAAAGACATGTGGTCAACTGTAGTGTTTCAGTCACAAAGACATGTGGTCAACTGTAGTGTTAAAGACATGTGGTCAACTGTAGTGTTAAAGACATGTGGTCAACTGTAGTGTTAAAGACATGTGGTCAACTGTAGTGTTAAAGACATGTGGTCAACTGTAGTGTTTCAGTCACAAAGACATGTGGTCAACTGTAGTGTTAAAGACATGTGGTCAACTGTAGTGTTAAAGACATGTGGTCAACTGTAGTGTTAAAGACATGTGGTCAACTGTAGTGTTTCAGTCACAAAGACATGTGGTCAACTGTAGTGTTAAAGACATGTGGTCAACTGTAGTGTTAAAGACATGTGGTCAACTGTAGTGTTAAAGACATGTGGTCAACTGTAGTGTTAAAGACATGTGGTCAACTGTAGTGTTAAAGACATGTGGTCAGCTGTAGTGTTAAAGACATGTGGTCAACTGTAGTGTTAAAGACATGTGGTCAACTGTAGTGTTAAAGACATGTGGTCAACTGTAGTGTTAAAGACATGTGGTCAGCTGTAGTGTTAAAGACATGTGGTCAACTGTAGTGTTAAAGACATGTGGTCAACTGTAGTGTTAAAGACATGTGGTCAACTGTAGTGTTAAAGACATGTGGTCAACTGTAGTGTTAAAGACATGTGGTCAACTGTAGTGTTAAAGACATGTGGTCAACTGTAGTGTTAAAGACATGTGGTCAACTGTAGTGTTAAAGACATGTGGTCAACTGTAGTGTTTCAGTCACAAAGACATGTGGTCAACTGTAGTGTTAAAGACATGTGGTCAACTGTAGTGTTAAAGACATGTGGTCAACTGTAGTGTTAAAGACATGTGGTCAACTGTAGTGTTAAAGACATGTGGTCAACTGTAGTGTTTCAGTCACAAAGACATGTGGTCAACTGTAGTGTTAAAGACATGTGGTCAACTGTAGTGTTAAAGACATGTGGTCAACTGTAGTGTTAAAGACATGTGGTCAACTGTAGTGTTTCAGTCACAAAGACATGTGGTCAACTGTAGTGTTAAAGACATGTGGTCAACTGTAGTGTTAAAGACATGTGGTCAACTGTAGTGTTAAAGACATGTGGTCAGCTGTAGTGTTAAAGACATGTGGTCAACTGTAGTGTTAAAGACATGTGGTCAACTGTAGTGTTAAAGACATGTGGTCAACTGTAGTGTTAAAGACATGTGGTCAACTGTAGTGTTAAAGACATGTGGTCAACTGTAGTGTTAAAGACATGTGGTCAACTGTAGTGTTAAAGACATGTGGTCAACTGTAGTGTTAAAGACATGTGGTCAACTGTAGTGTTAAAGACATGTGGTCAACTGTAGTGTTAAAGACATGTGGTCAACTGTAGTGTTTCAGTCACAAAGACATGTGGTCAACTGTAGTGTTAAAGACATGTAGTCAGCTGTAGTGTTAAAGACATGTGGTCAACTGTAGTGTTAAAGACATGTGGTCAACTGTAGTGTTAAAGACATGTAGTCAGCTGTAGTGTTAAAGACATGTGGTCAACTGTAGTGTTAAAGACATGTGGTCAACTGTAGTGTTAAAGACATGTGGTCAGCTGTAGTGTTAAAGACATGTGGTCAACTGTAGTGTTAAAGACATGTGGTCAACTGTAGTGTTAAAGACATGTGGTCAACTGTAGTGTTTCAGTCACAAAGACATGTGGTCAACTGTAGTGTTAAAGACATGTGGTCAACTGTAGTGTTAAAGACATGTGGTCAACTGTAGTGTTAAAGACATGTGGTCAACTGTAGTGTTAAAGACATGTGGTCAACTGTAGTGTTAAAGACATGTGGTCAACTGTAGTGTTAAAGACATGTGGTCAACTGTAGTGTTAAAGACATGTGGTCAACTGTAGTGTTAAAGACATGTGGTCAACTGTAGTGTTAAAGACATGTAGTCAGCTGTAGTGTTAAAGACATGTGGTCAACTGTAGTGTTAAAGACATGTGGTCAACTGTAGTGTTAAAGACATGTGGTCAACTGTAGTGTTAAAGACATGTGGTCAACTGTAGTGTTAAAGACATGTGGTCAACTGTAGTGTTAAAGACATGTGGTCAACTGTAGTGTTAAAGACATGTGGTCAACTGTAGTGTTAAAGACATGTGGTCAACTGTAGTGTTAAAGACATGTGGTCAACTGTAGTGTTAAAGACATGTGGTCAACTGTAGTGTTTCAGTCACAAAGACATGTGGTCAACTGTAGTGTTAAAGACATGTAGTCAGCTGTAGTGTTAAAGACATGTGGTCAACTGTAGTGTTAAAGACATGTGGTCAACTGTAGTGTTAAAGACATGTAGTCAGCTGTAGTGTTAAAGACATGTGGTCAACTGTAGTGTTAAAGACATGTGGTCAACTGTAGTGTTAAAGACATGTAGTCAGCTGTAGTGTTAAAGACATGTGGTCAACTGTAGTGTTAAAGACATGTGGTCAACTGTAGTGTTAAAGACATGTGGTCAACTGTAGTGTTAAAGACATGTGGTCAACTGTAGTGTTAAAGACATGTGGTCAACTGTAGTGTTAAAGACATGTGGTCAACTGTAGTGTTAAAGACATGTGGTCAACTGTAGTGTTAAAGACATGTGGTCAACTGTAGTGTTAAAGACATGTGGTCAACTGTAGTGTTAAAGACATGTGGTCAACTGTAGTGTTAAAGACATGTGGTCAACTGTAGTGTTAAAGACATGTGGTCAACTGTAGTGTTAAAGACATGTGGTCAACTGTAGTGTTAAAGACATGTGGTCAACTGTAGTGTTAAAGACATGTGGTCAACTGTAGTGTTAAAGACATGTGGTCAGCTGTAGTGTTAAAGACATGTGGTCAACTGTAGTGTTAAAGACATGTGGTCAACTGTAGTGTTAAAGACATGTGGTCAACTGTAGTGTTAAAGACATGTGGTCAACTGTAGTGTTTCAGTCACAAAGACATGTGGTCAACTGTAGTGTTTCAGATGGCATGAAGCTTCAGTCACAAAGACATGTGGTCAACTGTAGTGTTTCAGTAGGAACTGAAGGGACTAAAGTGCCTTTTGATCAAAAAGACATCAACAAATATGGTGGGGGAATTATGGGGGGAAAGCAAACATTTGATGACTGTGATGCTCGTGCTTTAGTTCAACATCATAAGGAGGAATAACAGAAGAGCCACTCTGGAGACTGAGTGATCAGATTGCCAGCAACTACAGTCCATTGACAACCACATAGAGATGAATGTTGTTGTACGGTGGCAGTTAAGGCTGGGGAATATATCCATGTTGCATCAATATGTTGTGACATGAGACTAGACATCATCTGGGACTACTTTATATCGTTGTATCGTAATATGGCATAAGCAGGTCGTTGTCACTAACGGCCTCGGAGCCTGAGGCACTGCATAAACCTTACTTGTGATTTCTGGTGCTGTGCAATATGATCATACGTCAATATATATGCCAACTACCTCAATAGCTGTACTAATATGACTTATTTTAACTTCTTGACATCGTTGTGTTGTGTTTATAGTGAACTAAAGACAGTTGTTTCCGCACTCATTTTCTTAAAGGACAACTTTACAAAAAGCGTTCATATTTTAGATAGTCATTAGAGAAAAGAAAAGTGATAAAATGTTTTCATTACTTCATTTTAGTGATTTTAACGACGCGTGACCCCCGGTCTTTTTAGACACAATAAGCCCATTCCCATATGATGCACCGCAATCTTTCAGGGGCAGATGTGACTTATGGGGGCTGGTGTAAATACTAACAAAGAAATTGTGGCTTATTTTGTGTCTAAAAATAATGATTTAGCCACTTGTACGCATGCCCCCATCATCACCCACTGAAATCAAAATACTAAAATCGCTAAAACAATAGAAAGAAGTAAATGAAAACATTTTAACACTCATCTTTTCTTTTCTCTAATTACAATCTAAAATATGAACCCTTGTTGTAAAAAAAAACGAAGTTTTCCTTTAAGTTATAAAATAAAATACATTTAAATAAATAAAGGAAAAAGAAATATGATCAAATGAGTCATCCTTCACCACAGTAGCAGTCATGAAGTCTTGGCCCGCCACAGTGAGTGGGGGGTCAGGTGGCTCTAGCTGTTACGCTGTGGGGGGGCATCATATTCCTGGCATGGTTCGTGTCCACTTATCCGCTTAGAGGGAAGGGTCACTACAAATCAATAGGAAGTTATTCTCTGTGATGATGGCCACCATGGAACGTTTCTATCCCGATGGGAGTGGTCCCTTCCAGGATGACAATGACCCCCCCTCCCCCGCAGGGGGGACGAGGTATCGACGGATGGTACGATGAGGAGGTGAAAATTGTAGGCCACGGCCCCTCACAGTCACCAGATCTCAAGCCATTGTTTGGACACCTTCACTCGGGGTGTCGCACCAAATTCTGGGTCCTGGGTACAAGGATTCACTGGCAGGCCCCCCCCCCCCATGAATGTTCTTCATAGGGGGAAGGGGGTTTAACCCATTTAGACTGGGAACGCGTTATTACGCATTATTTTGTGCTTTAGCTATTGAACTAGACCAGGTCAACCTGGTTGTGCCAGACCCCCCATCATCATTTATGACATCATGCCTTTTGTAGGCATGTCATCATCATGTCATCATCATATATACCCTTTATATAGAAAACCAGGACAGACAGACAGACCGACATTTGCTTATGTAGGCCTACCCATTTCATGGGTCTGGCAAAAATAGCAGATATACAAGCTCACAGCGCGGCACCGAGTGCAGCGAGCTTGGAGATCTGCTATTTTTTGAAAAATCGTGAGAAATGTGCAAGTCTTTGAATATTTCAAGTCCTTCTAAGGTTTTTTGAAAAACCTATCTTTCTATGTCACTGGCGCTCAAACCTTTTCATGTGAAGGACCCCCAAAATTATATGTATTTGGCCACGAACCCCCATCTCAAAAAATGTAGTTCCAGGGACCCCCAAGAAGCAAAACTTTATTCACAAATGTTCTCTTAAAAATACATATATTCAAAGATTTGAAAACATTTTTACGACTTAAAAAAAAATAGCAGATCTACAGGCTCGCAGCTTGAGCTTGTATATCTGCTATTTTTCAATAGCTAAAGTATAACATAATTAAGGCCCTTCCACCACCTTGGGCCCTAGTAACTCAGTCCCACCTTTCCCCCCCTTGTGTGACGCCCCTGCCTCCACTGTGGGAGATTTTGGGACGATGTGATTTTACAGCAATCACTGCCACCTTCCATCCTCACAGCATGAAATGTGGGAATGGCTTTTTGAAAGAACGCTGTGTTCCATCCTTCCACCATAGCGTTCCGGAGACTTTGTACAATCTATGCAACGTTGTAGGAGCTGCACTGGAACTAAATCCTTTTAGGTGCGGGGTGTCTGTGGCCAAATTCATTTTGGGGGTCCTTGATATGAATAGGTTTGAGCACCACTGACATAGAAACATGTTTTTTTCCTTTTTCTTCAGAAACCCTTTTAGGATTTAGGAGACATTAGAAGAGGGTGAAAATATTCAAAGACTTGCACACATTTTCTACATTTTTCTAAAATAGCAGATCTACAAGCTCGCAGCGCGGCACTCGGTGCCACGCTGTGAGCTTGTATATCTGCTATTTTTTAATAAAATAATGTTAAGTAATAATCCATTCCCAATCTCCGTCTGATGACCGTCTACTCTGACGTCATAGTACGTCACAGACTGGCCTGGACACGGCACACCATATATGGGCACAAAAGAGAGCCAGACAGACAGGGCCATAGTGGATGACTGACATCTGAGTCTGACATCATAGATGTCTGATGTCATAGACCACGTGAGACTCACACAATATGTCCATATACAGTATGGGCATGTGACATCACATCAGTCTATGGAGAATGCCCATTTATGGACATATCGACTGACATCAGTGCCCAAATTTGGAGGTGGCCTCTGGGTTCTCAAACATTACTTCTGAGACTCCTTCATTCAATCCCTCATATACTGTGCAAAGTGTGCATACGCCCCCAGGCAAGGACTAGTACTTTACATTTAGATTTCTTTTTTTTGTAAACTTCATACTACATTGTCTCACAAAAAAAGCAAATATAGCCAATCTACAAGCTCAAAATGTGTTGCAGTGCGACACATTTTGAAAACATAAAAATATAAAACATTGAAGAACATTTAAAAAAAAATTATGAACAGTGCGACACATTTTTTTGAGCTGTTGATAGAGAAAAAAGATTTGTTTTTGGGCTTTTATGCCTTTATTGATAGGACAGTAGACTGACGTCCGAATCAGGAATTGAACTGGCGACGCAGCCAGGCAATGGCAGGCATCCATATACCTATGTGGCAATGCCTAAGTGGTATGCGCCTGCCTGGACCAGTAGGCCAGCGGGCGCCTTCAATCTTGAAAAGTAACAGTTTTGGAAGTATAAGCTTTTCACCCGGCAGCAACGATATTCAAGAAAAGCAGTCGGCTATTGCTATATTTATACAAGAGCACTCAGCGCGCACACTTCATCATACTGATGACTTTGGCTTTGTGAAACCTCGCATTGCACTGGGGTTTAAAATTAGCTGACATACTGTGGCGCGCTGTGAATGGGGAGACGCACCACATTCTCCTAAATTACCGCTCTTATCTTGTAATTATGGGATATTGCATTTTCCTCTCTTAAGTTTCTCCTCTCCTTTCTCTATCTTTTGTTTAATGTTTTTCTTTATCTTTTGTGTAACTCCACCGCGGCACTCGATGAATCCCTCAGGCAAAAAATAGACCGGGATTTGTGCTGTTATTATTATTACTGTGGACTCTGCGCTAGTCGTAGCTATTATGAAGTGTACCGTATGAAGGTGAGTTATACGTTCAATAGAATATGATAATGATAACCAAACATGAGCATAATCATCTGGCCTTCAGGAGTGTTATTATTATAGTTATTCCACTTGCCTAATTGAAGTGTCATGATCATATAATCCTACTTGAATAATCATTGATCAGGTATTTTGTGTGTGTCCCCCCCCCCTTTTTTTTTGTAAGATTATATCTTTTTTTGTTTCAAATAGTACAGTGTAGAGCAGTGGTTCTCAATTCTTTTCATGTCAAGGACTCCCAAATTGACACGTATTAGCCCGCGGACCCCCATTTGTAAAGATACGCCGGGGACCCCCATATAAGAGGAGATCTTTACAGCTCTAGCAGTGATTCTCAACCACCTCCAGTTTGACATGCATATTTATAGGCTACAGACCTCCATTTAATGGCATTTCTATCTCTGGGACCCCAATTGATATTGCAAAATCAATGTTAATTTAACTCTGAGAGTGTACAAATGGAACCAAATGGACCCGGTTAATTTAACTCTGAGAGTGTACAAATGGAACCAAATGGACCCGATACTCGCTGAGTTACATACCCATAAGGGTTCATTGGGTTACAGTTTAGTTTACAGTTTAGGCATTTAGCAGACGCTTTTAATCCAAAGCGACTTACAATAAGCAAATAAACATCACAATAATAAACAAGATTAAGTGTCAGTACATCAACAGCAATATAACAAATGTGAATGAATATATATCTAGAAAAAAACTATATAATCCGTAAAAAAAAGGTTTCTAAAAACCTAAAAACAAATGCTAACTAGCTTCATGTATGGTCATTGAGTGTTTCAGTAGTGCTAAGGGTTTAGGTGGAGTCTGAAAAGGTGAGTCTTCAGTCCTCGGCGAAAGCTAGCGAGTGAGTCCGTTGTTCTAAGTGCGACAGGGAGTTTATTCCACAGCTTGGGGGCCAGGAGGGCAAACTGTCTCGGACGAGTGGAATTTTGCCCTGGGGTTCTTAGCGAGGGTTCTGTCAACATCCCTGTGTTGGTTCCTATAGCTATCATTTTGCTGGGGACCCCCTGGAACTCCCTCAAGGACCCCAGGGGGTCCCCGGACCCCACTTTGAGAACCAGTGGTGTAGAGAGGCAGGAGAACCAAGGGTCAACAGGAGAGAGACATGCGAGACAAGATGGAGATCGGATTTGAACCCTTCCCCACACTCACAGCGAGCTTGATCTGGTCTGAACTGGTTGAGCCAATATAGGCACTGTCTAGGGGTGTAACGATATGTGTCCCAGCACGGCTGACGGCTAGTCATTGGATTATTTTTATTTTTTTCATTTTCATTTTCTCATTTCATTTGAAAGCTGGGAATCATAGCTACAAAATTATATATTGGTTGTGGAGATTGACCCAACAGTTTTGAAGATATGGCTTATAGAATGATGCCATGCTGAAATACTACTTTTGAGATATTCAAGTTCTAAATACATTTCTAACCTGCAATGACCTGCATGATCTCTCAGATTAATTAAAAAAAAAGTCTTATTTACATGCAGAGTTAAGCTCTGGCGTTTAAGTGAAATGTAGCCTGATATTTATGAAATGCTTTTGTGGCTTTATCACATTTTATTGAAAAAAAAGAAAAAGAAAAAAACTAATTTCAGCTGTGGTCTAAAGTAGTGGCTTCCGAAATGACTGCCCCTGTGTCACACTCAGTCACATCCATTATATAATTTTAGAGAGAGGTCAGTCAGTCAGTCACTCAGTCACAAATGCATTTCCACCTTTATCTCTTCAGCAACTGATCCCAATTTTCACATGGCGCATTGGCCATTAGCATTATACAGAGGCTGACGGAGCCCGATTTCCATTTTCACCAAATTCAAGCTATTTCTTAGCGTTTTTATACCACTTCTGTTCAACTCAACTTCAGCCTGTTGTCAGGGCAACGGTCCGTTCCTCCAGGCCATGGGATCTGTAACCCCACACCCACCAATCTCACAGTTAGGAATGTTGCAGTGTGTGTCTCTCTCTCTCTCTCTCTCTCTCTCTCTCTCTCATGTGGTTTGCCTGCATGCACGGGTCACTCATGCACCGGGTGCATTTGATGTGTGTCTTATCTTCCGACGGGTATGGCAAAATCCTCCATGGGCTGCTCCTTACATTATGATGCCCCCACATATTCTCACACACGCACCAGTTACAGTTACTTTCTCCATAACCCACACTCTGCACATATATTGGAGCACATATCTTCAAACGGGTAAGGTAGCTAGTAGTAACTGAATTGAAAAATATTTTTTAATTTGCAATGATCTACTATATTGTTTGCAAAGGCAAAATATCCTACCGTTTTGGCTTTGTATCGTATCGTATTTTGCAGTGCAAATAATCGATTGTATGGAAACTAAGTATTTGTGCCTTGTATTAGCAATTTTAAAAGGGAAAATTAAAAAGAGGGGTCTAATTACTTTTCCATTCCATATAGTCACGGTGCGGGTTTGTCCATAATGTGTTGAAATATAATGTCCATGTATTTGCTAGACAATCACAGTGTTTACTTGTTTATATCCATAATAATACATTTTTGACACGTTTCACACAGATTAAATGTCTTTGCTAAATAGTTACTATATCGATTTTAAATCATTGAATTGAATCGTATCGCCATGAATGAACCAATATCGTCCATGTATCGTATCGTCAACCATGGATCTTGATGCGTTATCGTATCGCTATTAAAATGTATCGTTACACCCCTAATAGGCACCCTAAAAATTAGATTTTCTACAAACAAGGTCTGTAACTGCAGTTATTTCCTCATCACAACATCTTGGGATATTAAAGTGATCGTTAACTTACTATATTTATTGCTAACTAAAGTCACAACAGAAGCACGAAAGAACGAGAAATTAAATGAAAACAAGCTCAGGCACAACAAGCTTAATTTACAGTCACAGCGCGATGCGTAAATCTCCAGGAATCGACCAAAAAAGGCCAATAATCTAACATTTGACTTGGAAATGCACACAGATTCTAATTGGATAAATGACTTTGAATGGCAACCACTACGCGCACACACACACACACACACACACACACACACACACACACACACACACACACACACACACACACACACACACACACACACACACACACACACACACACACACACACACACACACACACACACACACACACACACACACACACACGACTGGCAGAAAATCTGTAGCGCTGATACTGGACAACAGGGGCGTCGCACTAAATTCTGGGCCCTGGGTACAAGGATTCACTGCGGGCCCCCCCCATGAGTGTTCTTCACAGGGGGAGGGGGTTTAACCCATTTAGACTGGGAACGCATTGTTTTGTGCTTTAACTATTGACAAATAGCAAGCTATTGAAAAATAGCAAGCAGATCAAATCGTGAAAATGTGTGCACGTCTTTGAATATTTTTGACACGATTCTATACATTTTTGATAAAATTATGTTTCTATGTCAGTGGTGCTCAAACCTTTTCATGTGAAATACACATATTCAAAGATTTGCACACATTTTCACGACTTTAAAAAAAATAGCAGATCTACAAGCTCGCGGCGCGGCACTCGGTGCCACGCTGTGAGCTTGTAGATCTGCTATTTTTCAATAGCTAAAGTATAAAATAATTAAGGCTCCTCCACCTTGGGCCCTATAGTAACTCAGTCCCACTCCCTCCCCCCCACTTGTGACACCCCTGCTAGCTGGACAACGGCAAAGGCAAATCAAACGCCAATCCCATCCCATCCCATCCCATCCCACCAGCAGCAGCGGCGGCCGTCTGTGACACCATCTTGCAGCCAAGTGGCTGCGCGGTGCGGTGGACACCGACCGTCCCTCAACGCTCCGCGGACCTGGAGATCCCCCCGGGGGCGACAGACAGCCGCATTAGGTCCCCTCGTTATTAGAGTCCTGTGTGGGGTCAACCCAATGATTGGATTAAGCCTTTTAGGCCTAGAATTATTGACTGCTTTAACCAGTGAAAAATAGCAGATATACAAGCTCACAGCGCGGCACCGAGTGCCGCGCTGCGAGCTTGTAGATCTGCTATTTTTGGAAAAAGTCGTGAAAATGTGTGCAAATCTTTGAATATTATGTATTTTCAAAGCGAACGTTTGTAACTCAAATTTTGCTTCTGGGTGGTCCCTGGAACTAAATATTTTGAGATGGGGGTCCGTGGCCGAATAAATATAATTTTGGGGGTCCTTCACATGAAAAAGTTTGAGAACCACTGACATAGTAGTCTCTCAAGAACAGACTAACTGAGCTCCAGTTGAGTGAAAAGGACCTTTTCTTTGACGATGGCTGGCCAGATTGCTGACATAGAAACATAGGGTTTTTCAAAAAATCTTAGAAGGATTCAAAAGACACTTATAGAATCGGGTCAAAATTCTAATTTTCACGATTTTTCAAAAATAGCAGATCTACAAGCTCGCAGCGCGGCACTCGGTGCCGCGCTGTGAGCTTGTATATCTGCTATTTTTCAATAGTTAAAGCATAAAATAATGATACACAATAATAATGTGTACCCGTTCTGAATGGATTAAGCAAGAGGCCAACCGTGCTCAGTCACATGCCTATCATTGTCTTTCCAACCCCTCCCCCCGTCCCCCCCCCCCCCTCCCCCCCGCTCCCCCCCCCTTCCACTGGTGATGCTCCTCCAGCAGGCATCTTGTCCAGGGTCTGTGTTTTGTATGCGCGGCTGCACCCGCGGTGGATAGTAATGTAACTGCAAGTGCATTTACTCAAAATGCTGTACTGGAGTGCAATTTTGAGGTACTTTTACTTTACAGCGTTTTTCAATGCTCTGTAATAATAATATGACATGAAATGCAGCTCAAAGCGCTTTACAGGGCAGAAAATTAAGCACAAGACGTGCTTCACAGAAGAAAAAAAAAATACAAACTATAAAAACAAAAAATAAAAACATAAAGCATTGAAGAACATTTAAAACATTTTAAGAACGTGCGGACTTCAATAGCCAACACAGTAATTTTAAATTTCAGTTAAAAGCAAGAGTAAAGAAATAGGTCTTGAGCTGTGCTTAAAAGCTATCCACAGAGGCTACCTGTCTTAGGTGTAGTGGGAGTTTATTCCAAGCTGTCGGTCCGTAGAGGCAGAAAGCTGCTTCACCGTATTTTGTATATGCCATATTAGGCACGTCGAGCAGGTCTGCACTAGAAGAGGCACTCTACTCAGAGTACAGAGACACTGTACTCTTCTACTCCTCTATATCTCAGAGGCAAACGTTGTACTTTTATTACAAAACAATAACATACCTGCCCTATTTCCAGCGTTTAACCCATTTAGGCCTGAACACATTATGATGCAATATTTTATGCTTTAAATATAAAAAAAATAGCAGATATACAAGCTCACAGCGCGGCACCGAGTGCCGCGCTGCGAGCTTGTAGATCTGCTATTTTTGAAAAATCTTGAAAATTAGAATTTTGACCCGATTCTATAAGTGTCTTTTGAATCCTTCTAAGATTTTTGGAAAAACCATGTCAGCAATCTGGCCAGCCATCGTCAAAGAAAAGGTCCTTTTCACTTAACTGGAGCTCAGTTAGTCTGTTCTTGAGAGACTACTATGTCAGTGGTTCTCAAACCTTTTCATGTGAAGGACCCCCAAAATGATATTTATTTGGCCACGGACCCCCATTTCAAAATATCTAGTTCCAGGGACCACCCAGAAGCAAAATTTGAGTTACAAACGTTCGCTTTGAAAATACATATATTCAAAGATTTGCACACATTTTCACGACTTTTTCAAAAATAGCAGATCTACAAGCTCGCGCTGTGAGCTTGTATATATGCTATTTTTCAATAGTTAAAGCATCCACTAATTTTAGGCCTAAATTCGTTAATTAGTCTTGGGTCGCGCGCCCCCCACCGCCCCATATCTCTTCTGAGCAGGGGTCTCGCCTCTCACGCAAACGGACATGCATTGATCCCAAAACCCCCAAGTTCACACCTCGCCAACAGGGTGTTTTAACAAAGAAACAAGCCTATATGCATATCAATAGACCTGTATACTAGGTGTACTGGTATACTGGTATGCCGTTTGCGGGACATATCTAGATAAAGCGACCTCCAAACATTGAATCACCAATGCACCACTGCCCATTTCATACTTCATCTATTTGAAAAGATGTATTAATTAATTAATTAATTAATGTATTGATGTATTAAATACAGTAGCACAATATGTGGCGTGTGTTGCGAGCTTGTAAAGCTTGAAAGATTGACAAATTCTGAAAACATGGACATATGGATTATAAAGAAAAAATGCATAGGCCTACTGTATAATAATGTTATTTTGTTGTTACATCAATAATTTTTTACTTTTACTCAAGTACATTTTTAATTTGTATTATTATTATGGATATAAATAAGTAAACACTGTGATTATCTGCCAAATACTGTACATTGTATATTGACAAACCTGCACCTTGACATGAACCCAGAGATTACACACATTTATCGATAGACCAGTGTAGCTATATGGAATGGAAAAGTAATTAAACCCCTCCTTTTAAATGTTTCTTCTTAAAAATGCTAACTACAATGCACAAGTATAGGTAGTATTGCGATACAATCGATTCTTTGCACTGCCGATTCGATACGATACAATAAAACGATTCGATTTTAGCTGTTTTCATTTCGATCTACTTCGATTTTTTAAGTTAAAAACGATATTTTTACTATATCGTTACTATATCGTTACACCCTTACTGTACATTGTGGTATTGCTACTTTTACTCAAGTGAAAAAACTCAGAGTAATTCTTCCACCGCTGCCAAGATCTGTACTTTGTATTTGCTGAATGAGCTTCTGATGCGCATTGGCCTCTGGTGAAGCTTGGCACTCTCACTGCTGCGTGACGCACTGACTGGCGCCTCATCTACGAATCCCGTGGCAATTCTGATTTCGCCGTGTGATGATTCCTTGCAAGTCTGTGATGACGGGACTAATATCTCGGGAGCTTTGGATCAACCGTTCAAAGAACCCGTTGCTGAAAGTTGTGTAATATCACAAGGGTCTTCAACATTGGGTCCGGGACCCCTATAGGGGGTCCACAGAGTTACTACAGGGGGGTCCTCCAAATCTTTGTGAGATAGAAACTTTTTTCTCCCTTTTTTATATTAACCACTTGAATCCTAGCATCCATATCCTGAGAACTTTAGCCAAAAATAGCAGATCTACAAGCTCACAACGCCTCGCGCTGCGAGACGTTGTGAGCTTGTAGATCGGCTATTTTTGGCAAAGGCGTTTGACGTAGAGGGGAAAAAGAGCAGACTAAGTACAGAGTGAAATGTCAAGTTAAGTATTGCCGGTTCAAGTGGTTAAATATCTGAAAACACAAATTGACATGAATCCAAAATACGATGATGCAATCATCATTGTATTTTCGATTGGACAATTTGCAATTTGTATTTTCAGGATTTGCTGTCAAACAATGAAACTATATGGAATCTATGAACAGGTTGTGGGGTCCCTGCTTCATCTCTCTCTCAACCAAGGGGTCCTTGGTCTGAAAACATTGAAGACCCCTGTAATATCAGCCATGCTGCATAGTCAGCACAGTTTTGCTTCTGCGAGTCCAATTAGTGTTCTCAAATTTTGCTCGAACCCGACCATACCCGAACCCAACCCAACATTTAGGGTAGGGTAGGGCCTAGAATGCATGCTAATTATTCGGGCCGGGTAGGGCCTCGGGCTCAATGAAAAGAGAAAATATATATATTTTTTTATTATTTTATTACTATTACTCTGTGATAGACCCGACCATGCCCGACCCGACGTTATGAAACATAACTCCGGCCACGCACCTCTGTGCTAAAGAAACATAGCGCGCCACTCAGTCAAAGTTCATGCTCAACGGGACAGGGTTGAAGACGGGTCCACGACACAAAGCTAAGAGGAGGGAGCGTTTCACCGCTCCAAAAATAGCAGAAGCAGCAGATGGACAAGCACACGACGCGTCGGCCATAGTTGGCCTTCACCACCGGATGAAGGTCAACTAAACGTCGTGTATACCTGTCCTGTACTGACAGAGTTTTAAAATGAACAAAACACTGAGGCGCAAAGCTGTGCAGACTTTTATCTTTTCAAATATTCAAATGTATTAAGCTCATTGCAGATTAAGACATTGTTATTTCATTAGCTATTTCCTCTTGTGTTAATGCATATCGTCATTGTCGGGTGGAAACCTCGTATGTCCAAGACCGTTCGTTTTGTATTTATCATTTTAAAAATGAACTAAACTAGTGAAAACAGCAGATCTACAAGCACACAACGCCTCGCACCGCGAGGCGTTGTGTGCTTGCAGATCGGCTGTTCACTACTTTTGTGCGACAGCCTTGTACGATGAAGCAGGGCTTTACTTGGTGAAAAAACGTACAAATGTGAAACTTGGAGATACGAGGTTTCTGCCCGGCAGTGACGATATTAGAGTATTAATGAACCAAAGTAGGACAGTAAAAAACATCAGACGTTTTTTACGTCTCGGCTGTCACATTAAACCTTGAGGGACGCAAATGCAATAATACACCAACATAAAGTGGATATTTTGCACCTGTCAGTGGCCCCTTAAACACAGCCTTTGTTTGTCTGGTTAATGCCTATTCTAACACACTCCGTGTTTGTTGTTTCTGTAGTCAGTAAAGTCTTTGATTCGTTATACATTTGCAGACTGCTTTGTTTTCCAAATGGAAATATTAATATATTATTTCCATGCGGTTGAAGCAATTTTCCGAGCCTTTGATTTAGGCTCTTTTGAAATATAGTTACGGCCTTTCATCTGATCTGCACCTGGAGTGTGCGTGCGCGCGCGTGTGTGTGTGTGTGTGTGTGTGTGTGTGTGTGTGTGTGTGTGTGTGTGTGTGTGTGTGTGTGTGTGTGTGTGTGTGTGTGTGTGTGTGTGTGTGTGTGTGTGCGTGTGTGTGTTGCGTGCACGCTTTGTGTGTTTGGTTTGTGTGC
This sequence comes from Nannobrachium achirus, assembly GCF_963921795.1. NCBI lineage: Eukaryota > Metazoa > Chordata > Actinopteri > Myctophiformes > Myctophidae > Nannobrachium > Nannobrachium achirus. Next base: position 3,987,619 of record NC_137833.1, on the reverse strand, counting down.
ATGTTAATTTCACACTTTGTTTGTGACCGCGAGGGATACGTACGTGATACGGTATTACATTTATCGTCCATCTTTTCATTATTTTTCACAGTGTGCTCTTAGTCAGATACAGTCAACCTCACAGTGGCTGAGGGGGCTTTCAGGCGATTATTCCCTTCATAATAATTAAGCGATTTAGAAAGCAGTCTGCTCCAAAATGGCTGTGTTGTTAATTGTAAGATCATTACAGCTCATGAAAATTCCATATTCCCTTTTTACTTGCACTAGTGGACAGAGGATAATGGGTAATACGCTGTCATTCACTCTCCAGTTTTATAGCCCTTTTAAGGCTTTTGACTGGGTGAGTGTGTGTGTGAGTGTGTGAGTGTGTGCGTGCGTGCGTGCGTGCGTGCGTGCGTGCGTGCGTGCGTGCGTGCAGGGGTGTCGCACCGAATTCTGGGCCCTGGGTACAAGGATTCACTGCGGTCGCCCCCATGAATGTTCTTCATAGGGGGAGGAGGGGGTTTAACCCATTTAGACTGTTAACGCATTATTACGCATTATTTTGTGCTTTAACTATTGAAAAATAGCAGATATACAAGCTTGCAGCGCGGCACCTGCGAGCTTGTAGATCTGCTATTTTTCATTAGCTAAAGTATAAAGTAATGAAGGCCCCTCCACCTTGGGCCCTGGTAACTCAGTCCCACTTTTCCCCCCCATTGTGACGCCCCTGTGTGTGTGTGCGTGCGTGCGTGCGTGCGTGCATGCGTGCGTGCGTGCGTGCGTGCGTGCGTGCGTGCGTGCGTGCGTGCGTGAAGGAGCATTGGTTTCCACGGAAACATTACTGCAAATGAGAAACAGTAGTGTCATCCTATACTGTAATTCATTATTAGTACATTATGTATGCATTATTATTCATTATACAGTATATGATATACTTTTCCCCCTCTGCTTTTTGCCAGTGGTGCTCTTATATGATAATCATCAAACGGAACGGATCCAAGATGCTGGCTGGAAATAAAACTATAGTCGTTTTGGTTGAGCTTTGATCAAATGATGTAGAATTGCAGTAAGAGTGTGTGAGGGGAGTTGGACACATTCACCTACATTCAAGTTCAAAAGGAACCAAATGGACCCGTATGGCTTACGGCAGGGGGTCGTCAACGTTCTCAGGCCAAGGACTCCTTAGTTGAGAGAGAGATGAAGCAGGGACCCCCACAATCTGTTCATAGTTTCCATAGAGTTTCAACATTTGACAGCACGATCATCAGTGTATTTTGGATTCATGTCAATTTGTGTTTTCAGATATTTAACCACTTGAACCGTCAATACTTGATAAAGTTGACCTTTCACTCTGTACTTAGTCTGCTCTTTTTCCCCACTATACCAAAGCTCTTTGCCAAAAATAGCCAATCTACAAGCTCACATAATATGCCTTAGCGCTCGCGCAGAGCGCACCTCGAGCTGTTTGTCAGAGACCCAGTTCCATATCACTGTGATCTTAACCACATCGTTGTTGATCCTAACAATGTAGTTGTCGGCTATCATTGTCTGTATCGGTGTTGAGTGGATGCTGCCGATCCACTTCAATTGAAAACCCACTTTTTTAAATCGTTATCGTCATCGTTATCGTTGCCAGTGGAAAAGGGCCTTTAAGGCATAGCATTATCAGACTTGACATGGCTTGACATACTACATACTGTATGTTAATATACTTCTAACTTCTTTTTCACCTGAAATCTGCTATAAAGTTTGCCGTTGTAACCCAACAGGGGCTTATTACTGTATGCTCCAGTAACCAAGCTGATTACACCTCTACCTGAGACAGGCTATTATTGAGAGCTAATTAGGGTCCTACTGGTGACAGACCTTTATCTGGTGAATAATGTATGCCGTTAGCATAAAGTTGGGTTAAAACGTAATTCTGCCGATGTTTCATTATCCAGTTTAATTCATACTTCATCGTGCAAGGGTGTCACTTGCCAAAAAGAACAGATCTACAAGCTGACAACGGTCATTGTTTTACAATCTATCTATCTATCTATCTATCTATCTATCTATCTATCTATCTATCTATGAATGAATTCAAGAAATCCTGTCTGTCTGTCTGTCTGTCTGTCTGTCTGTCTGTGTCTGCCAGTGCCAGGGACGTGCAGAGAATGTTAGAGAGGCAGGGGCTGTCATTTCTAAAAGGGCCTTTTGGTGGAAACATCAAACATATTTTCGGTGCTTGCATGGTTCCACACTGAACCAAGCATAATCAAGTAAATTCCAGAGATATGGTGTAACTGCATGGATTTCTACACAGAGAGGGCAATTCTTTCAACAGAAGATGTTGCGTTCAAGTTCAAGAGAGTTTGGACAAGGCAATTCTCTTGAATGCTGCCTTCAGGTATGGCATATGGAAAGAGCGCATTTGCATTTCTTTCACATTGTAAAAACTGCTGTCTGTGTAAAGTGTGACAACATAATATCAAGACATACACGGTATAAGGCTGCACACGGGTATTTATCCAATTTATCTGAGAGACGTGAGCGGCCCGAGATGGGACAGCTTAGGGATGGGTGAGGGGATAGGTAAGGATCTAGTAGGTACAAGCTCTTATCCAGAACCACTTACAAGTGTGTATTGAACTCTAGTCAGTAAACTAGGTAAATTATTACATGAAATAGAGTGCAGAGATAACTGTGTAGGGGGCTTCAAAGAGACCAGGATACCAGAGATAAGTGTGTAGGGGGCTTCAAAGAGACCAGGATACCAGAGAACCAATGAACTGTCTGGACAACATTCTATCTAAATAACATTCTGTACATTCGAAGCATCTGTCTAGAAGAAAACGCCATCTATCAAAATGTATTTAACATTTCAGGTTTGGAAAACCAAATCTAACAAACAAAAACATGAGATCAAGTCTACCATACATTGGTCAATGGCTAGCATATCGAGCATAATATGGGGCTTAAGTGGTTAAGCCCCTCTGTTTTTTTCCCTTTCTTTGCTTCTTAACAAATCCAACAATGTGTCAGTATGCTCTTTTTTTCCTCTTATCTATCTTTTTTTCTTACATCTCTGTAACTTTGTAAATACTGTATACTGCTATGCTACAACTGGACAACTGAATTTCCCCCTTGGGATAATAAAGGTATCTATCTATCTATCTCCACCATGCTTCATATTACATAATGTATGCAGTGGACAGATATATACTGTGTAGTCTCCTCACTCAGAGAACCGCAGTTACAATGTAACTGAGCGTCCCTCCCTCGCAACTTTCTCGCTAGTGCAGGGGTCTTCAACGTTTTCAGGCCAAGGACCCCTTAGTCAAGAGAGAGATTAAGCAGGGATCCCCCACAACCCATAGATACCATATAGTTTAGTTTCATTGTTTGACAGCACAATCATCAGTGCATTTTGGGTTCATCTAAATTTGTGTTTGCAGATATTTTAACCACTTGAACCGTCAATACTTAATAAACTTGACCTTTCACACACTGCTCTTTTTCCCCTCTACACCAAAGCTCTTTGCCAAAAATAGCCGATCTACAAGCTCACAACGCCTCGCGCATCTGCTATTTTTGGCTTAAGTCAAGTTTTTTTAATATAAAAAAGGAGGAAAAAAGCCCCCTGCGCTATAGTGTTCTAAAAAAAAGTATTGCTGATTTAAAACCGTCAAATCATGGAGAAAAGACCAAAAGGCTTTGTCTTGTAGAGCCGGTGCTTTGCCGTCTAAAAGACCTTGGCGTGGTGCCATATGAAGAGCCATGATCACTCTGAGAGAAACTCTTTGCCAAACCAACGCTCGGCTTCCAGGGGCGTCACAACGGGGAGGGGGGGGGGGGGGGGGGGGGGGGGGCTGAGTTACTAGGGAGGGGCCTTAATTATTTTATACTTTAGCTATTTAAAAATAGCAGATATACAAGCTCACAGAGCTTGTAGATCTGCTGTTTTTGAAAAGTTGTGAATAATATGTCTTTTTTAAGCAAACATTTCTAACTCAAATTTGCTTCGCGGGGGGGTCCCTGGAGCTAAATATTTTGAGATGGGGGTCTGTGGCCAAATACATATCATTTTGGGGGTCCTTCACATGAAAAAGTTTGAGCACCACTGACATAGAATCATATGTTTTTCAAAAAAACCTTAGGAGGATTTGAAACATTCAAAGACTTGCACAGGTTTTCACGATTAAAAAAAAATAAAAATATTTATTATATAATAATATATAATATAATATTATATTTCTCAATAGCTAAAGCACAAAATATTGCGAAATAATGCGTTCCCAGTCTAAATGGGTTAAACCCCCTCCTCCCCCTATGAAGAACATTGATGGGGGGGCCCGCAGTGAATCCTTGTACCCAGGGGCCCAGAATCTTGGTGCGACACCCCTGATCGGCTTGGCTGCGGCTGTATTTTTTATTTTTTTTCCTTCTTCTTCTTTTCGTCTTCTTCCTACAGTTTACTGAAGTGCAATAATTGCAGCTTTCTTCTAAATGCGAGGTGAGGTGACAAGTCAGTGGGTGGACAGAGAGAGGATTAGCAGTGTGAGTGCGAAAAACACAATTTGCCATTTGGCAGAATTAATGCACACACGCACACTGGGGGAGGAGGTATTTTAAGAGATGGGAGGGGGGGGGGGGGGGGGGGGGGGGGAATCAAAGCGTTTTTTTTAAAAATATTGTTCGTGGTGGGCGTCTGGAGATCACGCCATGTTGACATATTGGTTTTTAACCCGTTTAGGCCTAGAAATATTGAACGCTTTAACCAGTGAAAAATAGCAGATATACAAGCTTGTAGATCTGCTATTTTTTTAAAAAGTCGTGAAAATGTGTGCAAATCTTTTCAATATGTGTATTGTCAAAGCGAACGTTTGTAACTCAAATTTTGCTTCTGGGGGGGTCCCTGGAAATAAATATTTTGAGATGGGGTCCGTGGCCAAGTAAATATCATTTTGGGGGTCCTTCACGTGAAAAGGTTTGAGAACCACTGACATAGTAGTCTCTCAAGAACAGACTAACTGAGCTCCAGTTATAAGTGAAAAGGACCTTTTCTTTGACGATAGGCTGGCCAGATTGCTGACATAGAAACATAGGTTTTTCAAAAAATCGTATTCAAAAGACACTTATAGAATCGGGTCAAAATTCTAATTTTCACGATTTTTCAAAAATAGCAGATCTACAAGCTTGCAGCGCTGTGAGGTTGTATATCTGCTATTTTTCAATAGTTAAAGCATAAAATAATGATACACAATAATGTGTACCCGTTCTAACGGGGTTAATGGATTCCTCGTTGAGTGGTAAAGGGCCGCCCTGAATACATTTTCGCATGCCCACCCGCTGCGATGATTTATCGCTTTTCCACGGCGTCATGCGTTGCGGATAAAACATGTACTCACCTTCGCTGTAAATTGCAATCATTATCTCAAAGGTCAAAGTTGACTCGCGTAACGCAGAAAAAAATATGCGCTCATTTACGGGGTCCATTTGGTTACGTCCGTACAGTGTACACCCTCTGAGTCACATCTACACCGAGGATTTTATATAGTTTACGTTTGACCCTAAGCTGTCAAATGAAAAGATCTAATAAAAATAGAGAGAGCGAAAGAAGAACATTTGACTACTGATGTTCTTTCCGGAGCGGAAAGCGTTCTGCAATCAAAGGACCCACATTTTCAGGGTCAATGGAAGGGGGACGGGGGGGGGGGGGGGGGGGGGGGGTCCAGGGCAGACACAGCTTATCACAGCAGGTGATGCTGTTAGTTACTGTGTGTGTGCATCCATTAGAATAGGGGTCTTCAACAGGGGTTCCCGGACCCCCTGTTGAAATTTGACACATTTAGAAAAAGCCTTGATCTTTTGATTTCAGTAGATACTAGGGCTACACGATTAATCGGGCCATCATATCGGCAATATCGGCCATAAAAATGCATTATCGGTATCGAACCGATATCAAAATAACTGATCGGTTTTAGCCGATGTTTTGTTTTATAATAATCACATTTGAATGTGAAGCTGAAAAAGCCCTTTGTAACGATGAAGGCTGAAGATTCAATCAGGGTTTTCCGGGAAAGCTTTTCAACTCTTCAATCATTTCAGTGTCATATCTGTCGATACCGATTCCGATATATATTGCATTATAATATAATAATGTAATACATATTGGTATCGACAGATATGAGCCTGTAAAATATCGGTTATCGGATATCAGCCATAGTTTCATGATCGTGCATCTCATAGTAGATACCAATATTTCGGACTTTTACAAGTACCATTTTAAGTAACACATGTGACACATATTCTTCCATCTCTGGCCCTCACTGTTGAGCCGACACATCCTCAGTCACACGTCAGTTGAGTGTGTGAGGCTCACAGATAAACAGAGCTGGGACAGATCTGACGTCATGCGTCAGTGGTCAGATGCTTGTCGCGACAGGGCATCCCGTCGCGCCAAGCGACCGACGCACGGTGGGATCTGACAGATGCTGATGAGGATGTGATGACGTCTCTGCCTGTGGGTGTTTGCGACTCCATCGCCGCTGAGTCGGCAGAAGTAGACTTAGCTTGGACTTGACCCTGACGAGCACTATTTCTGCCTCTAATATTGGGCAATGTTTAATTTGTCATATTATAGGTATTACAAAGTCCTTCAATTGTCACTTTAGAAGTGTGCAGATACACTTCAGCTTTATGTTGGTTTGTTTACAGTTGAGTGAGAAAAACAATGTTGCACATCAAGATAATCATCTGGGGACCCCCCAAAATAATCTGGGGTCCCTGGTGGGGGTACCCGACCCACAGGTTGAGAACCACTGCACTACGATGATGGGACATTGGAAACTTGTGGATAGCACTACTTTAGCGTGGGAGTGTGTATGGGGAGCAGTGGTGGGGACATTACTCAAAAACGTACAAGTAATGTTTTACAAATTACTCATCACTTTGAGAGATAGTAATGTTACTAATGTACAGGTATGGTTGGTTTATTTCTACTCCCAAGTTATTATGTTACTAGTTACATTACCTTTGCATTACTATGCGGTATCCCATAGTCATCACTGTGACCGTGCATTGCTGATATCTTTCTTGTATGGTCTTCAATACCACAAAGCCGACAGACATGCAAAGCAAAGTACTTCTCAAAAAAAACCTACTGTGACAAGAACAAGGCTCAAACCAGCCTTCTCCAAATAACTCTGGAACACCTTCAAGCAGGCCAATCAAGGCAGCACTGCTAATAGGATCCAACTGCTTCAAAAATAAAACTAAATCAATAAAACAATATTAAAGAGGTTGGCCATCCTAGCACCACTTACAAATATCAATTCAAAAAACTAAAACAAAGTGGTTGTTTGTGCGAGTGTGCACTATGAGCATGCATGAAAGGCAGAAGAGGCAGAACTTAAAGAGATATTTCACTTTCAAAAAAACTTTTGGTCATTTTATTGTCTAATCAGGCTTTTATGAACACCCTGAACAGTTTTTAAGCTGCGTGATTCAATATTTAGATATTTGATTAAATGATATCACAACCATTGTAACTTCAAACTTCATTTTAATCATGATAAATTCATCAAAAACACCCATTATTTATTCTGGTAACTCATAATACCCTCCTAATACGTGAGCGTGCTTGATAACATTTTTCATTTCTTTTTAATAATTCTTTGGGAAAATGTAAAAATATATAATACAATAAAAGATTATTACAAATAAAATAAAAAGGTTTCGAAAAAACACAGCTTGCTCGCGTATTAGGACGGTATTATGAGTCACCAAAAATGTGTGTTTTTGATGAATCTATCATGGTTAAAATGGACTTTGAAGTTACAATGGGTGTGTATGGGGAGGCATCCTGCAGGATAAAATTTACATCAAATATCTAAATATTGAATCAAGGAAATTAAAATCTGTTCAGGGTGTTCACAAAAGCCTGATTAGACGATGAAATGACCAAAAGTTTTTTTGAAAGTGAAATATCCCTTTAAGGCCTGTCCATACTTTGACCGAAAGCGCCCTTTTCGGTCAAAAGGTCCGGTTCGACTACAAAATGACGTCACTCGGGACTTCTGAAAAGCGTTAGACCGAATGAGAGAAAATTTGCACCTCGGAAATCGCAACTCACCGAACATTTCAGAGATATCTATGGACAGGCCTCTATACTATACGTAGCACAGGTAATGACATAAGGGATTGATTAGGTATCCGTAATGTGATCACTGACTTCTTTGGCAACAGTAATGCATTACATTACTGCTTCATAGACACATGTAATGTGATTACATTAATGTGTGACTTTGCCGTACCGTTTCGCCCCAACCCCGCTGGCGAGTGCTGGCTGAGTCTCTGAGGTGAATTTCACCCTCCATTTGCTGTTGCATTATTATGTACCCTCTAGTTTTGTTGTGATCTTCCTATACACTTTGGATGTGGTCCCTGGCAGGGGTGTCGTGCCAAATTCTGGGCCCTGGGTACAAGGATTCACTGCGGGCCCCCCATGAACTGGGAACGCATTATTATGCATTATTTTGTTCTTTAACTATTGAAAATAGCAGATCTACAAGCTCAGAGCTGCGAGCTTGTAGATCTGCTATCTTTGAAAAATCGTGAAAAGTCTTTGAATATTTCAAATCCTTCTAAGGTTTAAAAAAAAAAAGAAAAAAATGTTTCCATGTCAGTGGTGCTCAAACTTCTTCCTGTGAAGGACCCCCAAAATGATATGTATATGTATTCGGACCCCCATCTCAAAACATTTAGTTCCAGGGACCCCCCCCCCCCCCCCAGAAGCAAAATTTGAGTTACAAATGTTTGCTTAAAAAATACATATATTCAAAGATATGCACGCATTTTCACGACTTTTCAAAAATAGCAGATCTCCACCGGGTGCCGCATTGTGATCTTGTATATCTGCTATTTTTCAATAGCTAAAATATAAAATAATGAAGGCCCCTCCACCTTGGAGGCGTGGACCCTAGTAACTCAGTCCCACTTTCCCCCAGCCCCTTGTGACGCCCCTGTATGTACCCTCCAGTTTAGTTGTGATCTTCCTGTACACTCTGGAAGCGGCCTCTCTTTGAGCTATATGAGCTGTGACATATGTTGCTGGCACAGCAGTAAAGTCCTGGACAAGGGAGGTTAATGAGTTACAGCTTATTGGCGGCTGCTTCTCCCAAAGCATCACTGCAGGCGAAACGAGGACGCGCAGAGAAACTCGCCACCGAGGAGGAGCGCTGTGTAGACGTGGAATTAACTGATTATGCTGAGATTTGTTTCGCGCGTGCGCGCGCGAAACAAATCGTAGAAGTGTACAGCGTACAGACTGGATGGATGTACACTGGTTATGGTAACAGTAGTGTAAAGTCACTAAGTATGTACTCAAGTATTGTACTTAAGTACAATTATGAGGTGTTTTTACTTCATTCGAGTACTTCCAATTTTCAGTAGGCCTAGACTTTTTGAATGTCCCCTCACTATTGGGGACACTATTGCAATTGACTGGTCTATCTATCTGTTTATTTTTCCCAGCCATGATGGGCAAGCTATTTGGAAAATGTAGCAAGCTACATTACTAGTTACTCTGATTAAATATAGCTAAACTACACTACAAGCTATCCCCAGAGAAATGTAATACATTTCCGTTATGCTAATTAGAAATGTAGTTAAGCTATGTAGCTTAGCTACTGCCCATCACTGCATTTCGGCCTTTTGAAAATAGCAGATCTACAAGCTCACAATGTGTTGCATCGCAACACATTTTAGTGAGCTTGTGGATCTGCTATTTTCAAAAGATTTGTTATACATTCGAAACCTGTGAAATGGACCATTCGGCCTAATGACTACCGTTATTGTTGGTACTTTATACATTTTGATGAATCAAACTGTGTCTACAATTAATAAAGAAATACAGAAATCCCCTAGGGGGTCCTCCAAATCTTTGTGTGATAGAAACCTTTTTCCTCCTTAACCACTTGAACCCTAGTGTCCATATTCTGAGAACTTTAACCAGAAAATAGCAGATCTACAAGCTCACAACGACTTGAGGCGTTGTAAGCTTGTAGATCGGCTATTTTCGGCAAAGCGCTTTGGTGTAAAGGGGGAAAAGAGCTGACTATGTACAGCGTGAAAGATCAAGTTTATTACCGTATGTATTGACAGTTTAAGAGGTTAAATATCAGAAAACACAAATTGACATGAATCCAAAATACACTGATCATTGTGCTGTCAAACGATGAAACTATATGGAATCTATGAACAGGTTGTGGGGGTCCCTGCTTCATCTCTCTCTCAACTAAGGGGTCCTCGGCCTGAAAACGTTGAAGCCCCCTGCTTTACACTATCCACAAAATGATATTTTAGGTTACAGTATATGGAGCTATTCTTGTATCCAGAGGGACTCTGGGTGCAAACAGGGACAGCAGCACTGATTTAACAAAAGCAAGCCAGACATATCTCAACATGTCCCAAGCTATTTCACCTGAAGACTAACCACCATCTGGGAGTCTGCGGCTGCTCCCTCCGTATGTTTTTAGTCATACTGCATTCATCCAACGGTGAGCTAAATGCAGCATGGCCTCTTAGTAAGGATTGTTTTAGTCTGGATGTTAAGAAATGCCCTCGAGCAGAGCGCCGACCAGACATTAATGAAGCGGAATTGATCGAATACATTTACATGTTTGACCGGTATATTATTATGCGTGTTTGTTAAACAAACAAACAAGAGAAAAACGAAATACCATTTCATAAAAGAAACATGAAAAAAAGAGATTGATGCGTTTGCCTCGCAGCATTTTCTCTCTCTTTTTTTCTTTTTCCTTCAAACATTAATGTTGGAAAAACACGCCGCCTCACAGGGAGTGTTGAGTCAGTGTCCAACGTGACAGCCTGTCCAGTCCGATACGTCTCCAGGGTTGACTGCGTTCCCAGATGGAGAGGGACCCGACGGCCAGACTGTCCACTGGAGAATTAACCAAAGCGGTGACATTTGAGCTGGACTCTGCCTTTCAGGACGGCGTGGCCACTGCTGGTCAGCTTAGCATGAAGGAGAGGATCTGGTCCCAGTCCCTGCTTCTAACCATTTCGTCGCTGTCGGGCAGAAACCCTCGTATCTCCAAGTTTCAAATTTGTACGTTGTTGGCGTAAACTAAGTACAGCCCTGCTTCATCATGCAAGGCTGTTGCGAGAAACAAGTGAAAATAGACGATCTACAAGCACACAATGCCTTGCGGTGCGAGGCGCTGTTTCTATGGTTTCTATGGTTTCTATGGTTTCTTGGGCTGGATATGGCAGCCTGGAATGGTTTTTCAAGTGCAGCTAAATTAGCATGTTAGTAAACGTGCCACAATTAACAATAATGCATTGCACCTGTGCAGCTGACCTGCAGAACCTGGGAATATACCATTTTTTTCAAGCTGGGGAGAATACAAGTGTGGAGAATATAATTATAATATCTTGTTAAAGTGACCATTTTGTTACATTTTGCATTTGTAGTTATTTTACTGTAATTTAACAACATAATAACCAGCACAGATAGACAAAGAGACATTCATGTATTTATATTTAAAAGTAACTTTTATTTCCCCCCCTGGCCCCAGGGTATGGCATCTGCATACCCCTGCCAGGGACGTGCTGGCCATTGGGAAAAGCGGGACAACTCCCGAACGGCCGGTTCATTACCGGCCGGTCCAGGCCGGCCATTAGGAAAAAAAATAAAAATAAAATGTCGGCCTTCGTTCCATTTTGGGGGCTGGGCAGCCAACAAAGTAAATCGTCACTGTCGGGCAGAAACCTTGTATCTCCAAGTTTCAAATGTGTACATTTTTTCGCAAAGCAAAGCCCTGCTTCATCATACAAGGCCGTCACACAAAAGTAGTGAAAACAGACGATCTACAAGCACACAACGCCTCGCGGTGCGAGGCGTTGTGTGCTTGTAGATCGGCTGTTTTCACTAGTTTAATTCATTTTTTAAATGATAAATACAAAACAAACGGTTTTGGACATACAAGGTTTCCACCCGACAACGACGAAATATAACTCTTGTAATTGGCCCCACTGGCTTATCACTTGTCATGATCTGAAATGGCAAATCTTTGAGTAGCAGCAGCGCTATAGAGAGAGATCTCTCTATAGCGCACAATGAGGGCCTCTACAACTCTTTTTCCCGGGCTGAATCAGGGGCCCAGCACGTCCCTGACCCCTGCCATACCCAATTGACGCCTCTGAAGTCAGATATTGAAGGTGGTTTTAATGCAAGAAGCAAGCAGGCCTTGTTTAGGATGCCCCTCACGTGCCGTGGTGTAGGGCAGGGCCCGTCAAACTGATACTGTCACAATGCCTTCCTGTCATTAACAAAAAGAGAGCCTGCCAATTCCATTTCATTATTCAGGAGCCGAGACGGGGCAAGAAAAAGCAAACGCAACCCATCAGATAATGTCAATGGCCGCTTCGACAGAAAGTAAATATATGTCAAAAATTAACTCCCCCACCTTGGAGTGTCTCTCTCTCTCTCTCTCTCTGCCCGGTATGAAAGTCATTCAATCCTTTTCAAATCAAATGGAATATTAATGGATATAATTAGGCCAATACCGCTAACATCTTTTTGTTTCTTAAAGTCAGCCATTCTGTTTCTGCCTGGGTATGAATCTGTTTGGAATGTACAAATGTAAAGCCTGCGCAAAAGTGCTTACAACAGTTTGTCAGTAACAAATGAAACTGTCATGTCAGTAACAAATCGTCGTTGTTGGGTGGAAACCTTGTGTAAAGTGAAAATAGCCGATCTACAAGCACACAACGCCTAGTGTTTACGAGGCTTTGTGTGCTTGTAGATCTTCTATTTTCACTACTTTTGTGTGACACATTTGTATGATGAAGTAGGGCTTTAATTTATAAAAAAAAAAAAAAACATACAAATTTGAAACTTGGAGATAAAAGATGAAACTGTCATTTTGACAAATGTGATGAAATGTAATCTTTTTTTCTTCTTCACCATACTAGACCTGGGTACATTATGCAGCTAGTCATTTCACATCAAGTGTAATAATCAGATTAAAGACAGCAGCAGCAACTGTGCTCCCAATTAAAACAAACTGCCATGCCTGTTTTTTTTATATGCCTGAAACCATTGAGATACACAGAGGAATAGTATCAGAGAAGCTCAAGTTTAGATTAAAGTAAGTCCTTTTCTCTTCTCTTTTTGTAAAGTCTTACTTTACATCTGCAATTACTGTATTAACCACGCAAAATATACTTGGCCGCCCTCTTTTTGTCTCTTCTCAAAATACTAGCTCGCGACGCATCACAACACCTGGTCAGCTGACTATTTCTGCTAATTGTTGGCTCATTATGACATGCCTAGAACTGACCAGGGAGGCTAGTTTTCACATGGTCAACCACTCAATCCCTATGTTGAGTATTGACCAGGTCAATATACCCTAGGGCCAGTGGTATTTATCCTTGCACTCTGTTTAGCCGAAAATAGACAATCTAAAACAGGGTTCCCCTTATAGGCGGCCCGCGGGCCATTTGCGGCTTGCGGGGGGCTACTGTCTGGCCCACACTAACCCCAGTAATAATGGTGGTATAAGAGCAGCAACAACACTAGTATATCGTCATTGCTGGGTGGAAAACTCGTATCAAAATGTGTACGTTCTTTCGCAAAGTAAAGCCCTGCTTCATCAAACAAGGCCGTCACACAAAAGTAGTGAAAACAGCAGATCTACAAGCACACAACGCCTCGCGATGCGAGGCGTTGTGTGCTTGTAGATCGGCTGTTTTCACTAGTTTAAATCCTTTTTAAAATGATAAATGCAAAACGAACGGTTTTGGGCATACAAGATTTACACCCGACAACGACGATATCTGAACTGTCACTGGAGTAGCAGGAACGCCACCGTCGCCCCCTGCAATGTTGTGGCCCTGGGCTTGGTACCCTAGACATGATTCAATGTTGTGGCCTTCGGCTTGGTACCCTAGACATAATTCAATGTTGTGGCCCTCGGCTTGGTACCCTAGACATGATTTGGCCCTTGGGGAAAACTAATTGGGGAACCCTGATCTAAAAGGTCCTTGTAGATTGTAGATCGGCTATTTTCGGCGAAAGTTCACCCGAGAATAGGGACGCCGTGGGTTCATGTGGTTAAACAATTTAACAAAGGCAAACCATGTCAACTATAATACCCCGTAACTGTCAATAGAGACCTCTTGTTCTTTCTTACATTCTATCTTTCCGACATTTGTGGGGGTATTGTGTTCGGTGCACGCAGCGTTTTTGTACACAGTGTGGAAGGTGCAATGCATGATGGGTAGAATTGAAAGGGTTTCATGCACTAGGGGCCCATGGGGCTAGTGTGACATTTATACCAACCTGGACAAATAAATACTAGGACAGATAGATTGATAATATTCAATGTAAGTGTAAGTAAAACATTTAAAAAAGTATTCATTTCTGGACAACATTCACAATTCTGGTGGAGGGTGTGTGTGTGTGTGTGTGTGTGTGTGTGCGTGCGTGCGTGCGTGCGTGCGTGCGTGCGTGCGTGCGTGCGTGCGTGCGTCCGTGCGTTTGCGTGTTCGTTTGTGAGTGACACATAGTCAGATAGTCAGCAGACAGCAGGTCTCTCTCTCCCAGTGTTCCAGCCGTCACAAAGCCATGAATAATGCTACCTCATGCTAATAATGCTACCTCATGCTCTAGCTCCAATGTGTGTGTGTGTGTCTGTCTGTCTGTCTGTCTGTCTGTCTGTCTGTCTGTCTGTCTGTCTGTCTGTCTGTCTGTCTGTCGGTCGAATAGCCGATCTACAAGCTCACAATGTGTTGCAAATCGAGGCGTTGTGACCTTGTCGATGTTTATGCATTGTTAACACTTCTGAAATGGGACATTCTGCAGGATGAGAGCTTTTACTTTTGGTACGATCGATAGATAGATAAATGGATGGATGGATGGATGGATGGATGGATGGATGGATGGATGGATATATATATACCTTTATTATCCCAAGGGGGAAAATCAGTCAGTTTAAGGATATTTATAAAGTTAGAAAAGTATGAAAAGAAAAGAATCAACAGTGTACAAGTACATTTTGATGCCAATACTTTTACTTTTTTTCATGTGGAAAGCCACACATCTTAAACACCACTAGCCTAAAGGGGTATTCCCCCTTGGCTGGGGGGTGGTATTAGACTTTTTGTCATGAGACAGAGACCCTGAGCCACTACTGCTACATACAAATATAGTGTAGGCTACTCACAAGCGTAATTTGTATAGGGTTGATGGGTTTAATAAACCCAAGGGCCCCCCTACTGGTGACAGTATTATAAATTCATAGGCAATTATATCGCCGTTGTCGGGTGAAAACCTTGTATGTCCAAAACCGTTTGTTTTGTATTTATCATTTTAAAAATGATTTAAACTAGTGAAAACAGCCGATCTACAAGCACACAACGCCTCGCGGTGTGCGAAGCGTTGTGTGCTTGTAGATCAGCTGTTTTCACTACTTTTGTGCGACGGCCTAGTGTGATGAAGCAATGCTTTACCTTGCGAAAACATTTACAAATGTGAAACTTGGAGATACGAGGTTTCTGCCCGACAGTGACGAAATATAGGCCTACTGTACTTTGTTATTTAGATATGCATGTTGTGTAATGTGTATGTTCTGCTAGTCTGTCTGCTAAGTTGTGAATTATAAATAGGCCTTTACTACTAACAGTATATGACCTTTTCTTTGACAATAATACGATACCATACCGTACATTACACATAAAACATTTACTTTCAAATATGATATATGAACCCTTTATGGAAAAGGGATATCTCTAACTGCTGCGTACGGTACGGTAGGGCTCAGCCCAACGTACCGTAGCTTCATTTAACCTCCTGCACATGGAATGAGTTATTAATTCTTCAGCTTTCTCTACAAAATTAATAATTCATGGAAATGCTGGGATTGCCTCTTGAAGGAAAGAGACAGTGGGAGAGAGACTGCATGCGACTAAATATCTGCAGAGCAGCATTTTTTTTTCCAGGGAGGGCAAAAGAAAATGAGATCAAAGTTCTCAAATATAGCCACATATTTTTTGGGGGCACAACCAGCCACAAGCAGATTTAAATAACAACAAAAAACGACCTTCCCTATTATGAGCAACTTCTGTCTGAGAAAGGGTAGAGTAGAGCCGCCGTGCACATGCCATGTTCAGGACTATAGGGGTGTCGCACCAAAATCTGTGGGCCCTGGGTACAAGGATTCACTGCGGGCCCCCCCCCATGAATGTTCTTCATAGGGGGAGGGGGTTTAACCCCATATAGATTGGGAACGCATTAGTTTGTGCTTTAACCTTTGAAAAATAGTAGATATACAAGCTCAAAACGTGGTACCGAGTGAAATATCGTGAAAAGTCTTTGAATATTTTTGACCCGATTCTATCAAATCCTTCTATGGTTTTTTGTTTCTATGTCAGTGGTTCTCAAAGTCTTTCATGTGAAGGACCCCCAAAATCATCCCATCTCAAAACATTTATTTCCAGGGACCCCCCAGAAGCAGGGTTACAGAGTTACAAATGTTCGCTTAAAAAATACATTCAAAGACTGCATACATTTTCACGACTTTTCAAAAATAGCAGATCTACAAGCTCGCAGCGCGGCACTCGGTGCCGCGCTGTGAGCTTGTAGATCTGCTATTTTTCGATAGCTAAATATAAATAATTGAAGCCCCTCCACCATGGGCCCTAGTAACTCCGTCCCACTTCCCCCCCCCCTTGTGACGCCCCTGTTCAGGACAATATTTCCACAATGTTCAGACTGTGATAAAGCAGCAGTTCTAATGCAGTGGAGACGATGAAGACTATTGATTAACCATCGGTGCTTTTCTTTACCTTCCTGTCCATAATGACAGAAGGCCTGCCAAGTCAGGATACTGGCAATGTTTGAACTATCTATAATTATGGACTTTGCTGTATCATTTAAAATAACGCTGTTCTGCCCTGCATCCTTTTAACGACAAAAACTAGGGATGTCCCGATCACGTTTTTTTTTTTTTTGCTCCAGATCCGATCCCGATCATTTGATTTTGAGTATCTGCCGATACCGATTTTTCCCCGATCCGATCTTTAGGCAATGCATTAAGGATGCATTAAGTTGTCCCTTGTGGTTATTTTTGTATTTAAATAATCCATTCTATCCAACATGAATATAGCTTATTTTTTCACTTAGTGCAGCATTGGATCAAAAAAATACAAAATAAAGCTCATCAGCTTATCCTTTTTTTATAGATTTAGAAAAATATATATTTGTCCCGATTCCGATCTTTTCAAAATCATGTTATCTGCCCCCAGATCCCTGATCTCCCGATCCAATCGGGACATCCTAACAAAAGCAGTAGGAGTTACAGTATGAGAAACGTTGATACTGCTTCTTTCTTTGTGCACAGAACGATGCATGCTGCTGCATAGGGTATGATTATCATGACAGCTGATGTGAAGACATTGGAGTCATTGATTAAAGGTCTGACAAATGCCTTCACTGCAGGGGGGAGGAGTTCTTGTTCCAACACTCTGAAATATTTACAAACCATGTGTTATATAAACACAGTGGTGTGTTCTAGGGTTAAACCATGTGTTATATAAACACAGTGGTGTGTTCTAGGGTTAAACCATGTGTTATAGAAACACAGTGGTGTGTTCTAGGGTTAAACCATGTGTTATAGAAACACAGTGGTGCGTTCTAGGTTTTTTTTGGAGGGTATACGATAATTATTCCCTCCTACACGCACAGTACGGCACGCTCACATGCGCGAGTACACGCATGCATGGCCACTGAATGAAATAAGCACTCTATTGTTAAGTAGTGTGTGAATTACTTCTAAACTCCAATGGCCAGTGGTCATTATTATCACTACTAGTAAGACGCCTCAGGGCGACATGCGACCTCGCCCTAAAGGGCGAGGTCGCGCCAATTCTTGGCCATCTGGCCAGTGATGTATATCGGAACAGTTACCCATTATATATGGAGACCCCTGCATGATAGCAACAATGTGATGTCAGAACATGCCCATATATGGGTATTACCAAATATGGGCATTCCCAGATATGCCCTTGATATTGATGACATCGGGACAGGGATCTCCATATATGGGCATAAAACGGACAAGGACGTTAAATCATTTGCAAGTGTGATCTGGGTATGCCCATATATGGGCATGTTCTGACCTCACATTGTTGTCTATATATGGGCATAAAATATATGGGCATAAAAGGGACATCAAGCCAGAGCGTGATGTCAGAGCGGCAAAACCATTCTGTTAAGAGTGTTCCCCTGACATCACAGTGACATCAGAGCTGATGTCAGAGTGACAAACCCATAGAACCATATACTGTAAAAATGTGTACTGACTGATGGACTGACTGACGGACAAGCTGCGACATTTCTCATGGTATACTGCGACCCTCGGTCGCAACAACAAGACAGTAGCCATACGTAAGCCTTCAACCTCAGATGCCTAAAAGGCTATTTGAACTGAAGTTTACTTTCTTGCTGAACCCTAGCCCCTCCTCCTGCGTATCCGATACACTTCTTCGGATGATTACTGGAGGCTGTACTTTTTTCCTCACATTTTCTTGGACGGCATACTACTGTACGCACAACACGGTAGAAAACATAAACACCAGCAAACCTGCTGTTTGAGGTCCCATCTAGGACACAAGAACAATATCCTTATGGGAAAACTTTGTGCTTTTTTTGTGTCAGGAATTTATGGCATACTTATGATTCATTAGGTAGTACACAGTGATATAACATAGTTTTTTCAACATTTTTCATTGCAAGGACCCCACGTTTGACTTGCCTTGGCTATAAGGCATTTGATTAAAAAAATGTATCTCTGGGACGCAAACCTATGATGAATAAATCCTCTCAGTGTTTATCTAACTCCTAGATCAGGGGTCCTCAACAGGGGGTCCTCAGAGGTACTACAGGGCAAACCTTTGTGTGATTGGAACTCTTCAGGCTCACAGTAGATCGGCTATTTTCGGCAAAGAGGTTTGGTAGAGGGGGAAAGAACAGACTGAGTACAGACTTAAAGGTCAAGTTTACAATTGCTTTACTACCAAGTGTTGACAGTTTGAGTGGCTAAACGTCTGAAAAGACACATTAACGTGAATCCAACTTATTAATAGAAAAGATAAGTCAACAAAGCCTAGAAGAAAAACACAAATGTGCACAATACCGATGACAATGCGGTCAAACAACATAACGGTCAAGTGAGAAATCTTCAACACAATTTCCAATTTCTTTCTCTCTCTCAGCTAAGACCCCTGCCCTAGATTGTACACGAACTGGAAACAAAATGCTACCCTTGCGGTCCCCGGAACCGACGTTGAGAACCAGTGATGGAGGGGGGAGGGGGGAGGATCAGATGTAAAAAGAGGTTGCGAGCCAAATTGGAAGTCACAGAGTCACCCGGGCTGCAGACTGCAACCAGGACACCCTGTGGCACGTTAGATATTTTTTCATATTTTTCTCATAAAAACAGGTCCTATTATTAGGCTGTCGTCGTGTCCCCCAGCTAGGCAGAGAGCTGCATGCTGACATCAGTCTGTGACTGCAGCAGTCTGTCTGCATTCATGTATGTATGAGGGCTTCTGCCCATTAATACACACACTGTGTACGGAGTGACTCACTCAACTCTACCCTCACCAACCAAACAACCAACCATCGGGCCACAGGGCTGCCTGCCTCTGCCATCTCCCACCTCATTACCATGGATGTGTGTGTGTGTGTGTGTGTGTGTGTGTGTGTGTGTGTGTGTGTGTGTGTGTGTGTGTGTGTGTGTGTGTGTGTGTGTGTGTGTGTGTGTGTGTGTGTGTGTCTGTTCCTCCTGGAACCAGTTATAGGAGCTGACACCTGGGGCTGTGTACTGTACGTATGTCTGTAGCGTAGTGGTTCTCAACTTTTTCCAGGTCGAGACGCCCCAAAAATAATCATATTTATACTGGGTTTTTTATTGTTTTATTGAAACTATGTGATCTACATGGACGCAACACTTTTTTTTTTTTTTTTTTTTTTAAGATTTGTTTTTGGGCTTTTTTTTTTACTTTATTGATAGGACAGTAGACTGACAGGAAATGGGGGGAGAGATGGGGACTGACACGCGGCAAAGGTCGTCCAGATCGGGAATCGAACCGGCGACGCCGCCAGGCATCCATGCCTATGTGGCAATGCCTAAGTGGTATGCGCCTGGACCAGTAGGCCAGCGGGTGCCCCTCAAGACCGTTATAATACCAAACTGACCAAACTGTCAAATATTAAGTAAGCAAGATGCAAACATTGTGAGCTAAATCATCTGGGGATCCCCACAAATTATTTTGGGGTCCCGACCCGCAGGTTGAGAACCAGCTGGTCTAGCGCAGTGACACTCAAGGTCGAGTGAAGTCACTGCAAAATGCGGTGCCTTCTTTGGTACTCTGGACTAGAGTGTTCAGCATGCATTTGTGTGCAACAAAACACTTTTATGTTTGTTTACACATGGGATGAAGTTGGCGTGGGTTGAATGCATTTCAAAAGACACAAATGGAAAACGACGTTTGCAAATTAACCGATAATCAGAGCGCTCTGAGATCGCAGTAGATTTGAGCATATTTACAAACGCACCCAAATATTACATTAGCATGGTGCCACTCTATTAGGTTGCCATTAGTTCGGTTCATTCATCTTTTAAATGAAACTTTTAAACACAGGAGTGCAAAGACACTAAGTGGATATACAGTAGCTACAGTATATGGGTAGAGGAGGAGACCAAAATAGTTATCAATAGGGGTGTAACGATACATTTTAATAGCGATTCAATACGCATCACGATACATGGTTGACGATTCAATACATGGACGATATTGGTTCATTCATGGCAATACGAAAAAAAAGAAAAAGTGTGGATAGTGCAGGTTTTTAACACCTTGACGTTCGAAATAGAATGGTGGTTGGTAGATTAGCCGTGACATTTCTATTATTGTATTGTGATCTGAGACATAATATTATGTTTATAAACATGACCCCGCAGCCCCTCCATCTTGAACAGCGCCGCTGTTTTTTCTTTTTTTTTACCCCCCAGGCCAGTAACTCACCATGATTTCCTCGATTTCCGTTGGGAAAGAATCGGGGGTTTTGGCCGATCGTCGATGTCCCCGTGCGTTTCGCGTGCGCGATCCTTTCACGTAAATGTCCCCGCAAATAGTCCATGTGTGACTGAAGAACAGAACTGAAAAGTTTCGCTAGCATAGCCCCAAGCATGGCTGCTGTAGGAGCTCGAGTGTGCAGACAGCAAACGGATGGCTGGGAGTAGCCTTGGAGAAGGAGAGGCGCTGACGTCACCTCTGCTTCATGCACGGTCTGCATGAGCTATCAGTGCACGAGTGGTGACTAGGGAAGGTTAGACGATCGCCGATTTTCGGATCAAAAGCTTTTATTCCGGTTTTAAAGACAAAGTCCGGGAATGTACGACGTGGCTGAGAGTCCCTGGGGGATGTGCGATATAGTACGGTTTTAACATTAAGGGGCTCCCCTTGGCTTAGAAGGTGTTAAGGGAAACATGTATTATTATGGATATAAATAAGTAAACACAGTGATTATTTGGCAAATACATGGACATTATATTTGAACACATATGGACAAACCTGCACCTTGACATGAACCCAGAGATTACACACATTTATCGATAGACCAGTGTAGCTATATGGAATGGAAAAGTAATTAAACCCCTCTTTTTCATTTTTTCTTCTTAAAAATGCTAAATGCACAAGGTAGTAGGTAGTATCGATACAATCAATTATTTGCAATACCGATTCGATACGATACAAAATCAAACAATACGATTCGATTATATTGTTACACCCCTAGTTATCAATGATTGAGAGAGAAAGAAAGAAAGAAAGAAAGAAAGAAAGAAAGAAAGAAAGAAAGAGAAAGAAAGAAAGAAAGAAAGAAAATAAAAAAACATTAATTTAAAAGCTTGCATCGTTGCATTGATCGGCCATCTTCAAAATAATCTCGAATTGTTTGTGGTCAAGAGGTTAAATATTAATGTGAGTATGAGCTCTTGCTGAAGCTAATTTTACATACTGGTTGGTATATGAGCATTGATTCCCATGCATACACATTTCATGTTTATGAGGCCCGGTATGCGTGCTACTGTGTTCGTTCGGCGGTGTATTTGATGTCGATTCTAATGATCTCCGCTACGTTGAATCACTTTTATGTTGGCCAAGCAGCGAGACTCCTGGTGATCTATATGTTCTTTCTTCTTTCATTAAATAGTTATGTGTGAGCCTCTTTTAATTATAATACCAGTTAAAATCCCCCCGCAAACAGCATGCTTTCCTCCTTTAATAATGATCCTTGGGTATTAGTTCTAGAATCTGCATGCATCTCAGTGTTACTTTATTCTTTAAGAAAAAAACACGCAAATTTCTGTGAATACAGTACATCAAACAACGTATTAAAAAGACTGGGTTTGTCTTTGACACCACCCACTTGCTGTATTTTTGTATTTTGTAGACTGTGGTCAACCGGAATCACTTTCATTGTACGTGCATTTCACTTGGAAGTACATTGTCCATTGTTGATACTGTAGGTCCAGTCAGTTCCTATATTCTTCAATGTTTGACAGCCCAAGGACCCCTGAGCTGAGACAGAGAGATGAAGCAGGGACCCCCTATATATGGTATAAAAAGATGTTGCAGATTTTTTTTCACAGATTTCATAAACGTGTTTGACAGCACTGTCCTCAGAAGGCTATTCCAGATTTTTTTCTTTTGGTTTGTTGATTTGTCTTTTATATTAAAGCTATACTGTGTAAGTTGCTCAACTAGTGGTCAGTAGCAGTAGAGCAAACCGCGGTCGCGTCCGCTTTTTTCGGCCGTGTTTCGCCGCGGACCGGGCATTCAGACCACCGCGTCCGCCTCGCCTCGCCGAGACCTATCCATAGAGGTCTTTCGTGTCCCTCTACGAGCCTCGGTTGGGGAGTTACATGCTAGACTCCTAGCCCAGTGTAAACACTGCAGTGTACTTCCTGAAGAGCTCAGCAGTGTATGATCTGGGCTTTGATTGGCCGGTAGGGAGACACGTGTACAGAATGATGCATATGACGTAATTTTGCCGGGAAAAACAGCCCCGGTCACGGCCACCAGGGCTCAGTAGAACACATATAAAGAAAAGGCTTTGGGAGCTGAAATTAACAGAGTGGGGGTTCTAAAACTTTAGCGATTTAATAGTTAGGACAATTTTAAGATATGTTTTATAAAAAAAGTTACATAGTATAACTTTAACATCTTGCATTTCCAGACTCAAACCCTCAATACTTAGTTAATTTTTCATCATTTTTTTAATGGAAAACCAAAGTACAACATGCTATCTTTCTTATGGTTCAGTATATTAATCATATACTCCATGACTGTACTGTGATATGATGATATGAATGTTTTATTAATTAATCGTGGAGGGAGTTCCTTGTTAAAAATTGAGATCAGACATTTGACCAGCTTTGAACTTGGCTCACATAATCTGTTTTATATTCTACTCCACTGGTTCTCAAAGATGGGCTGGTTGGGTTTGGGGGACCATGCAGTGATAACCCATTTGGTTCCATCCGTACATTTGTACAGTGTACACTCTCAGTGTTAAAAACGGCACAGACATACAACAAGAAATTGTCAAATATAAGAAAATTTAGAAAATAGCAGATCTACATAGCCCGACACTCAGCCTGAATTGACATTTCTTTTCACTTCATTATTCAGTCTGAGGTCGCTTCCCCCCAGGGTGATTGCAGGGATGGGCGTTGCCAAAAAGAGGCAGTCTTCAGCGATTGGTTCGCCTGTTGCTTGCTAGTGCTACTTGCTAACCAAAGAAACAGTCAGAATAGGAGCACTACGAACTAGTAATCAAACACAACATAACATGCCTGCTACTGGTGTTTCATAGCGAGATCGATACGATCGCATTTTACCGCAATTTACCACATTTTACCGCGACGCGATGCGCGGTACGGTACGGCGGCGGCGCTGGTGCCCCACTCTATGTGCCCCACCCACGCTGATCACAAGACACTGATTCACGACGCTGATTCGCCGTACAGATTTTCAACCGAGGCAGGCCTCTTCAATGAGAGCACTTCTAGACCCCTGAATCGCCAAAACAAAAAAATTAAAGGGGTGTGGCTAGCGATTCAGGGTCTGGAACTAGGCTAAGATCAACAAGCTCTGCTATTTTCACAATATGTACTGTATCTATGGAACCGAGTCAAACAACATTCAACGCCTCAAGTCGTATTCCAATAAGTGCTTATTAGGGTGGGTGGGGTGATCCCCAGTTCAAATATAATTATTTTGGGGGGGTCACAGCCAGTGGTTCACAGGTTGAGAACCACTGGCCTCTAGAGCATATCAAATTGAGGGGTCCCTGAAAAGAAAAGGCTTGAGAATGACTGTTCTACTCCACATGTCAAATCCTTACAGTGCACTAAAACCATTTCCACTATTAATTGGTTCCGGTTGCTTTTATACGAACAAGGTCCCGTTTGCTTTCAACAGCCGTGCCAAACACTTTGATGGATCCCTTCTGCAAGTTTCTTTGAAATTGTGCATTTCTCTCTGCCCAGATACTTTTCTATTTAACCCATTCAGGCCTAGGATTATTGAATGCTTTAACCAGTGAAAAATAGCAGATATACAAGCTCACAGCGCGGCACCGAGTGCCGCGCTGCGAGCTTGTAGATCTGCTATTTTTGAAAAGGTCGTGAAAATGTGTGCAAATCTTTGAATATATGTATTTTCAAAGCAAACGTTTGTAACTCAGATTTTGCTTCTGGGTGGTCCCTGGAACTAAATATTTTGAGATGGGGGTCCGTGGCCAAATATATATCATTTTGGAGGTCCTTCACATGAAAAGGTTTGAGAACCACTGACATTGTAGTCTCTCAAGAACGGACTAAATGAGCTCCAGTTAAGTGAAAAGGACCTTTTCTTTGACGATGGCTGGCCAGATTGCTGACATAGAAACATGTTTTTTTTCCCACAAATCTTAGAAGGATTCAAAAGACACTTATAGAATCGGGTCAAAATTCTAATTTTCACGATTTTTCAAAAATAGCAGATCTACAAGCTCACAGCGCGGCACTCGGTGCCGCGCTGTGAGCTTGTATATCTGCTAGTTTTCAATAGTTAAAGCATAAAATAATGATACACAAATTGTGTACCCGTTCTGAATGGGTTAAAGACACTTAGTTATGGATGGGGCTGGGGCAGGCATCCATCACATTTCACACCCAATGTTATGACATATTTGTCAGAGCATTCATTTAGATTAATGGGATGAGGTGGGTTTTGGGGGAGGGAGGTCTGCAAAGCCTTTGACAGCTCATCACTTCAGTGCAAGATGCAGTCAGATAAAAGGTGATCATTCTGCACTGCTGGCAAATTAAAAAACCATGAGCCTCTTAAATGCAATGTTCTGTTTTCTTTTTTACAGTATGGCTCTGTAAGATGCAAGCCATCTATAAAAAGTACATGGTCTGTCTTAGGGGTGTAACGATACATTTTAACATGGTTGACGATACGATACATTGACGATATTGGTTCATTCATGGCGATACAATACGATTCAATGATTTAAAATCGATATAGTAACTATTTAGCAAAGAAATTAAATCTGTGTGAAACGTGTCAATATGTTTTTAAGGGAGAAATCTATTATTATGGATGTAAATCATGTAAATAAGTAAACACTGTGATTCTCTAGCAAATGCATGGACATTATATTTCAACACACATGGACAAACCCGCACCTTGACATGAACACAGAGATTACACCCATTTATCGATAGACCAAGAGTAACTATATGGAATGGAACAGTAATCAAACCCCTCTTTTTCATTTTCCTTCTTAAAATTGCTAAATACAAGGCGCAAATACTTTTTCTTATTTCCATTCAATCAATTATTTGCACTGCAAAACAGATACAAAGCCAAAGCGGTACGATATATGCTTTTTCATATCGATATAGTAAATCATAGCAAATAAAAATAAATGTTTCGATTCAGTTACTATATCGTTACACCCCTAGTCTGCCTGTCTGTCTGTCTGTCTGTCTGTCTGTCTGTCTGTCTGTCTGTCTGTCTGTCTGTCTGTCTGTCTGTCTGTCTGTCTGTCTGTCTGTCTGTCTGTCTGTCTGTCTGTCTGTCTGGCAAATTTAGCAAAGCGATGGATGGATCAGAGCCAAATGTCTTGTGCACCAATAGACGGGTTTCTGGTCCACGTTACACTGATAAAACTAGATGCGTGCGCAGGGTCCGTACCAAAATTAGCCAATGAAACCAGCGCTCCCCAAAACAACAGGTTTGGGGATTGGACGGAATTGATTACATGATACAGTCAGCTGTGCATTTAGTCTCAATGTTTGTAAACAAGAAACCCGTCTATAGACTAACTTAGTACCCTTAAACCTGCTCTGAAGAAAGGCTTCACGCCGAAACGCGTTAGCGTTCAGAATAAAATGGAACTTCATATCTGAGCCCGTCTTGTACGTTCATTCTGGCGTGCTGCTTTTTCCTCTCATGTGGATACTTGAACTCAGTTGTACCCTAGAGATAAGCACCCACTACCCAAATCAGTGGCAGCAATCAGAGGAAGCGCACCTGTTCTCGTCTCCAGACTAACTTAGTACGTCTACAGATTATTCACGTTTTATATGGTCACTATCGGGTGGCAGGACAAAGGACAAAGGGTTCTAGACGCCTAGCTGACAGCGACAGCATGGACTTGGATCAAGTTGGAAAAAACAAACAAAAAAAACAACTGTGCCCGAATTTGGAGATCACTGATGTCATCAATAATGATGTCCACGATCTTACTATTAATATTTACAGAAGACATTTAGCGTCATTTAATGCAATCAGATATGACTTTTCTGTTTGGATGTATGGGTTGTCAAGGCCAGAAAGTAGTTTTTTCCACTCAGTAGGCATTAATTCCCGCATAACTTCCAGGTATGATGATGATGATGTCACACGCATGCCCTCTATTCGTTTGAGTAATTTATCAATAGCAACTTGCAGGGGCTTGAGTCATTTAATCCAAACTAGAATGTTATTGCCCCCGTTATCTTTTGGCAGTTACAGTTTGTTATCCTCGTGTTTTAATGCATTTTAAAGCATGGATTGATTTGAAAAGTCTAGCTGGAAATAGCCTCTGGAGAAAAGGTTGATTTGACTGATTAACCACACAGTTTTGTTAAACTAACATTGACTGAGGTAGAGTTTGAAATGTCTTTGGACACAATGTAAATGTACAGTGTATCAGACCTGCACGTTCTATGCATGAAGCAATTAACAGCAAAATGGTCTATGTTAATGTACAATACTGTATATGGAAATGATCTATGTTAATGTGAAATACTGGTAAAATATTGTATATGACATAGTCTATGTGCAATACTCTACGCTGTACACTGAACGCATGAGTAGACAATGCATGCGTTTCCTATGGTTCTTAAGGTCCATCCATCCTTCTTCAACCGCTTATCCGGAATCGGGTCGCGGGGGTAACAGTTCCAACTGAGACGTCCAGATTTCCTTATCCTGAGCAACTTCCTCCACTCCCTCTGGGAATATACTGAGGCGTTCCCAGGCCAGTTTGGAGATATCTCTCCATCTGGTCTTTGGTCTGCCACGGGGTCTCCTCCCAGTGGGACGTGCATCGAGGACCTTCCTAGGAAGGCGCGCGGGGGGCATCCGTACTAGATGCCCGAACCACCTAAGCAGACTCCTTTCAAATCAATTTTTATTGTGTTTTCATTTGGATTTCATTTCGCCCATTTCCTAATCTTCCAAGAGACCACGTTAAAACAATAACACATAAATAACACATCACACAGCATAAGACACATAGCCTACATACTTGCATTATGTACTCACATACAACCTACATATTAACATAATTGTATAGTATATGTACCTATGCACATATTCATCTTTGTGTGTTCACTTAGAATAGCAGTACTCTACAAACCTATTGACAACGCAATAGAACAGTGTGAACTACTTGTATAAGTTGTGCAATCAACAATCCAACTGCCATACTGTTCCAGACTAAGTTTTTGAAATGAATTCCATAATTTAACAGATCTAAAAACAAAATAGCTTCTTCCCATTTTTATTTTTGGCATTCATAATGATTTAGATATTTCCATATTAATGACTCTTATTTCTCTACCATTTGGCTTTTTAAACTTGAATGTTTGAAATTAGTTTTTGGACAGATCTATAATATTAGCAGCCATCTGTGAGAGTGTTTTGTATTTCAAACCCCGATAATTTGACGTCTGCAACCGGGGAAGAAAAGTGAGCCATTAACATTGACATATTGCGTTTTCTACCATTTAAATGGGAATTCATCCAGTTGATAGCATTCTTATTGAAACCATAGTTAATTATTTATTTCTAGTAGAATTGCGTGATCTATCAAATCAAACGCCGAAGTGAAATCAAGAAGCGGGGAAGCTGACAAGTTTACCCTGATCAAGGTCACGTAGCCACACCCACACGTACGTAAATGCTTTCAGTAGAATCAGCGTTATGCTATAGGGGTCATCACCATGCTGGCTTGTGGTGGACATTTTAGTCAGGGGCGTCAATTGGGTATGGCAGGGGTATGCAGCTGCTATACCCTGGGTCCAGGGGGTATAATAAAAGTTAATTTTAAATCCATGAATGTCTATGTTGTTAAATTACAGTACAATAACTACAAATACAACATTTTACAAAATGGTCACTTTAACAAGGTATTGTGGCACGTTTTCTAACATGCCAAGTTTAGCTGCACTTGAACAACCGTTCCAGGCTGCCATATCCAGGCCAAGAAACCGTAGAAACGGGGGGGAAAAAATAAAATGTACTTCTTAAAATAAATGTATCATGCCTGTTGCTAAGGTATGGCAACATGACTGGTGTCTTGCATGCGCGCGAAGGCGCGCATGCAAGACACCAGTCATGTTGCCATACCTTAGCTTTTTCTGAACTGACGCCACTGATTTGAGTTAAAATGATATTTTTTGCCACAGACATACAAAATGATTGGACAATAATATTACCAGAAACACATAAAGAGCTAAGGGACCTTCGGGGTTCCCTGAAGGTGGTCTGTAACTCTTTAGTGTACCAACTAAAAGGTCTACTCTGTACCAGTGGACTCGTAATAAGGTGCCGTAGCCAATCAGTGTCATACATATTCTGAAGAAAACCTGGAGACTGACATTCACTGATGATCCAAATACATTTGCCACAGAAAAAGACATGTCTTTGCCACAGACACATTCTGTCCTTAATTGTCTCGACATATTGATGACCCCTGTCGTTATGATATGATATGTTGAACATGAGTTAGATATGGGTTAGAAGGTGTTCAATTTCCATACATACATTAACACGTTTAGGCTACTACTCTTCCCACAATCTTCCTAAACACATTAAAACCCTATATGAGCTTGTAGATCTGCTCTTTTTTAAATCTGAGTGGTGTAGCAATATTATGTGGCTGCAGCTTCAACAGTTTATATAGTCAATATACCAAGATCTTACCCTGGGGATTTGTTATTAATTTCAATGTGTACTGGTTATTGTGACCGTCAGGTCGCACAGATACTATGACAACCTCCACCGGCTGTCTGTCCCTCAGTCAGTCAGTCAGTACGTCACGTCACGTCACGTCACGTCACGTCACGTCACACTTTTTCCCCTACTCTTATCTCCGACACCCTTGCCCTTATCCATGCCGAACTTTGCACACACACACTCCTTGGCTGGCAAACCACAACCCTGATTTCTCACATGCCCCTCTTCTAGCGCCACCATGAGGTTGCTTTTTGCAGTGTGTACAGGTATACATGCGACCTGGTGGTCGCTTATCTCCCGATTAGGGATTCTTACTGGTGTTGAAATCCTTCCTTAAACTTAAACTCTTGTGCTATAGTTACCGTTTTTGCCATATACTGTACTTGTATGCCATCTCTTATGACTTGTTTCTGCATCCCTCAAAAGCTGTTTTAATATGTATAAAAGGCCCTTTTCCTGCCGATTGAATTTTACAACTAAGTTTACAACATCATCAGAGCCTATTGTTGACCCAGATGCTACAGTATTGTGCCTCGTCCCTCCGAGACACCGCTGCCTCTCTTAGTTATCGGTCAATCCGGTAACTATTCCTCATAATATCATATCAATATTGTTGCATCAATATTTCATTTAATTGTTGTGTCCGTTTGTTGTGGTTTGGTGAGTGTTAGTAATATCCATCAACACTGTTAAAATCCTTACACTGCTAAAATCCTCAACCGCACGCACGCACAATAATTTATTTATGTCCACATAAGAGATACTTTTTTCTTATTTAATATTTTATTCATGTCCACAGGAGATGTGGACATAAATACACACACACACACACACACACACACACACACACACACACACACACACACACACACACACACACACACACACACACACACACACACACACACACACACACACACACACACACACACACAGCTAAATGTGTTAATACACTGTACATCAAGATTAGTTTAACCACTTTAAACCTATATACTGTACATTGCTATTGAAAATACGTTGCGATGTGACACATTTTGAGCTTGTAGATTGTCTATTTCAACAACAACAAAAGAAGAAACACGGTTTAAGTCCCTGGTACAAAATATTAATTTGGGGGATCCTTCCTTGGCATGAAAATGTTTGAGAACCACTGGCTTAAACAATTAGGAAGCAAGCCCTAATAAGCAGCTACATGTTAAGACGGGCGGACATCCTATAATAATAATCAATAAACCACTAATTAATTATGACTCATGTAACTCCACCTCACTGTCACCTCCTCCTCCTCCCACCATCGTCACTCCAGACCAGGGGTGGGCAACTTTGATGATGGAGAGGGCCACTATATTTCCACCTTCACTCCAGAGGGCCACATTGCATATTGCTAGGTTCTACTGTCTTTCTAGTATCTCATACAAAAGAAGCAAAAATAGAAGATCTACAAGCTCAAAACGCGTCGCACTGCGACGCGTTTTGAGCTTGTAGATCTGCTATTTTTGCTTCTTTTGAATTGGAAACATGAATAATTTTTGTCATTTTTTAATTGGAATCCTGAAATGTACAATTGTATTTTATTTCAAATGCATTTAGTTATACTCATGTTAACTTTATTAACCTAAATACAAGACGCAACATTTTAGTACTACCATACTAGTCATTAAGCTATACTAAGATAGACTGAAGTAATTAAAACGGTCATGTTTGCATGTTTGGAGTTGTAACAGCTGAAACCAATAATATAGCAGTATTCTGATATTAACCTGCGGGCCGCATTGAGTGAAGGTGGGGGCCGCATGTGGCCCCTGGGCCGCCAGTTGCCCATGTATGCTCCAGAGTCAGCCAAAGACAATCATTTCTACTCCACAACAGACATAATAATACATCTAAATATCAACAGTTTAAAATGCAAATCCAAGATGACAATTAATTTCCACGTTTGCCAACAGTAAGGTGGGAATACTCTCATTTTCAGAAACAAGACAACAAAAAACATAACCCACAACTACCAATATTTACAAGCAAAACAAAGCCCAATGTCTGCTATATGTAGCAGTAGTGTAAAGTAAAATAAAGTAAGTACTGTACATGTACTCAGTACTTTCTACTTTCATACCAATAAACCAATACTTTTGTACATTTACTCCAGTACATTTTGAATTCCGGAGATTTACTTGTAAGGCTGCACCCACAACAAAGTATCTATGAGAGTGGATTTCCCATTCCGCCAATGCATTTCAATGAGAATGGAGCTTTTATTTACAGGAATCCTCTACTGGCATGAAACCGCTCCATTCTCATTGAAATGCATTGGCGGAATGGGGAATCCACTCTCATAGGTACTTTGGTGGGTGTGTACCCTAACAGAGTATGTCTACATAGCAGTATTGATACATTTACTTAACACACGGGTGACTAACCGGTCCTTTAGGCCGATTTTGAGATTTCAAAGTGCAATAACTCTCCCCTTGAATGTCTCAGAAATTTCCCCTTCCATGACTTTTCCTAAATACTCAAGATATATGTTCTCGTTTTTTTTCCACTTCTGAAACGTTTCCTAATTATGAAATAAAATACAATTATACCACTCTGACGGCACTTATCGGCAGAATAGACCGTTCTCCCCCATTTCTCCCAGCAGCAAGAGACTTCACACCTACAGCCCCCCTGGAGTGCGCCTTTGTTCCTTCTAATAGAACATTTACATGTCCCTGTCAGCAAAGATAACATGACTAAATACACTATCTCTAATGTTGTATTTTATAATTGAAAATAATAATGATAATATCAATGTATCAATTGTATTGTTATCGCACATTATCGCACCACGTAACAGTTCTTCATTTCGTTGCGATAGAGAATGCAGATATGCGGTGGTGTAAAGTAACGTTACGTAGGCCTACAGTTTTGGGGTATTTGTAGTACTTGAGAGTATAATATATACAGTATACCATATATAATGAGCCAAATGAAACCAAATGGAACCGTCCGGGTCCATTTGGTTTCATTCTACAGACACACGTTTGGCGAGGCTGTTTTTTCCCCCCAGCTGTAGCCTATCATTATCGCCTAATTCTTCTCTGTCCTGCGATGGTGTTTGCGTTCGTCAATCATATCTGATCATTTGAGTTATAATGTGTGGGTTATAAATGTTTGAGTTATAAATGTCCATAACGTTGTACATTCTGTCTCTTCTCTTTCTCTCTTCTCTCTCTCTCTCTCTCTCTCTCTTTCAAAGGTGAACAATTGTGTAGCGACATTATTATTATGTATCCATTCCATTTGTTAACTTCAAATAAATGTTTCAATCCATTGATCAGTGGCTGCATTCTTTACTGATAGCTGTGTAATTTGAATAGCCAATGTGTTAGTATTGTTTTGAAATAGGCCAATTTGTTAGTTTCGAAACAATTCACACAGTACTGTGTGAATTAAAGTGGTTTATGTATAGGCCTATTTTATATTATAATTTGTAAATACGTTTTGAAATAAATGTCTAGTGGAGTAGAAGTTAAAATATTGGAAATTGGATTTACTAACGTAAAGTACAAATAGCCAAGTTCTCCAAGTTAGAATGTATTTTTTTGTACTTTACTTTACTTTACTTGAGTATTTCCAATTTCCAATACTTTTTCTTCTACTCCACTACATCTCGGAACCAAATACTCCACTACATTTATTTGAAAACTCCAGTTACTAGTTACTTTGCAGATATAGCCTACATTCTAATCTTATAAAACATACACAAACCACTTTAGCCCTATGTTATACCAAGGCTATTTGAAAATAGCCGATCTACAAGCTCACAACGAGCTTGTAGATCTGCTATTTTCAAACATTTTGTACTTTTACTTTTGGTACTTTGAGTACATTTGGTTACAAATACTTTTGTACTTTTACTCAAGTACATTTTAAATTCTGGACTTTTACTTGTAACAGAGTGATTCTACATTGCAGTATTGATACTTTTACTTAATTATAAAAATTCCACCACTGTGTAAACGTTTGTGTTCTCATCATATTATGACAACATGAACGAAACAAAATGTATTGTCGTTCTCTCAGGTGGAAACCTTGTATGTCCACTTCAAAACCAGACTTTGGCTTATGTGCATAGCATTGTGAGCTTGTGTCTATAATCTTAGCTCTTGGAAACCAATGTCTAACCCAAATTAATGTCAGTGGTCATTTAGAAATCAATCATATCTGATAATTTGAGTTATAAATGTCCATAACGTTATACACTCTCTCTCTTCTCTTTCTCTCTCTCTCTCTCTCTCTCTCTCTCTCTCTCTCTGAACTCTCTGAACTGTAAAAACTATTGTGTAGCGACATTATTATTATGTACATTTCCATGTGTTAACTTCAAATAAATGTTTCAATCCATTGATCAGTGGCTGCATTCCTTACTGATAGCTGTGTAATTTGAATAGCCAATGTGTTAGTATTGTTTTGAAATAGGCCAATTTGTTAGTTTCGAAACAATTCACACAGTACTGTGTGAATTAAAGTGGTTTATGTATAGGCCTATTTTATATTATAATTTGTAAATACGTTTTGAAATAAATGTGGCCTAGTGGAGTAGAAGTTAAAATATTGGAAATTGGATTTACTAACGTATATAAAGTACAAATAGCCAAGTTCTCCAAGTTAGAATGTATTTGTATTGTCGTTCTCTCAGGTGGAAACCTTGTATGTCCACTTCAAAACCAGACTTTGGCTTATGTGCATAGCATTGTGAGCTTGTGTCTATAATCTTAGCTCTTGGAAACCAATGTCTAACCCAAATTAATGTCAGTGGTCATTTAGAAATCAATCATATCTGATAATTTGAGTTATAAATGTCCATAACGTTATACACTCTCTCTCTCTTCTCTTTCTCTCTCTCTCTCTCTCTCTCTCTCTCTCTCTATCTCTCTCTCTCTCTCTCTTAGAATCATATCTGATCTGACAATTAGTTATAAATGTGCATAAGGTATCTCTGATGTAATGTAATATACTGTACATATATATATATATATATATATATATATATATATATATATATATATATATATATATATATATATATACACACACTGTGAAGTCACATTATTTTGCCTTATACATGAAAGGATTACAGTGTCACATTCCTATGCAGACTAATCTGCATTATTATGCATGAGTCATTGATAGACCAGGAGTTTTGATAGCCCACTTAGCCTGCAAAAATGTGTATAAAAGCTCTCCACAAATACAGTCAGAGTCACATTTACCAAGCACGAGCTGACAAGCTGACTATGCCTGCGAGGATGAGACGAGAACGGCGCTACACCGCACTGGAAGCGAGCAACCTGCTTTCACAAGTGACTGCACCTGGCGAGGGGGACAGTGATGATGATGGCGGTGCGACTGGCGATATTGGACAAGATGCACCAGAAGAAACGTACTACCCACCTGCTTCTGATTCTGATACCGAATCAGAATATGAAGATGACCCAGACGAATGTGAAGCTACAACGGAACAACAGCAGCCTGAATCTACGCCTACCGAATCTACCACTGCGCTCGGTAAAGATGGAACCGTTTGGTCAGGCTTGGTAGCCGGAGCTGGCCGTGGCAGGGTACCACGGCGCAATATTTTCACAGATACACCAGGCCCTACTGCTTTTGCCAAGGTCAGAATTCAGGATGAGTTGAGCAGTTTTCTGTGCTTGCTGGACAACAACATGCTGGAGAACATAAAAGACTGCACAGTTAAAATGGCCCGCAGTGATGAAAATAATGGTGATTGGGATTTGTCTGTGACGGAACTGAAAGCATTCATCAGTGTGTTTTTTTTGCGGGCCATGCTAACCAATGGCTTTCCCTTGAATCAACTGTGGGACCAGAAATATGGAAATCACCTGGTAAAGGAAGTCATGTCGCGTGATCGGTTCAAATCAATCATGCGCTACCTGCGTTTTGATGACAAGGACACCAGGGAGGCCCGCAAAGAACAGGACAAGTTTGCTGCAATGTCTCATGTCTGGAACGCGTTCACAGAAAACTGTCAAGCGTGTTTTGTGCCTGGAGTCAACATCACAGTGGATGAGCAGCTCTTCCCCACAAAGGCAAGATGCGGATTTACACAATACATGGCCAACAAACCAGACAAGTTTGGAATTAAATTTTGGGTTGCTGCTGACCTGAATACCAAATACTTCCTAAATGGATTCCCCTACCTTGGAAAGGGCAGCTACCGCAGGTAATTTAATGTTCTTTTCCTAAACATGTATAAAATGTCTATACATCCACAATATATATTAGGCTGCCTGTATTATGTTGTAATAACCATTATCCTCCCCCTCTCTCTCCCCCTCTCTTTGTAGCCCTGGCGTGCCTCTGTCCCAAGATGTCGTGCAGAGATTGGTAAAACCATTCCTCAACAAAGGACGAAACATCACAATGGACAACTTTTTCACTTCGATGAAGCTGGCACAGAGTCTTCTAGCATCAAATACAACGCTGCTTGGGACTGTGAACAGACAGAGGCGCGAGTTACCTCCGAGCGCACGGGAGAAGGGTCTGCTCCACAGCACCAGATTGCTGAAAGCCTCAGATGCAACGCTGACCATTTACCAAAGCAAACCCAACAAAAATGTTTGCATCTTGAGCACCATGCACCCTACCATCGTGATTGGCACAGACCCCAAGAAAAAGCCAGAGTCTGTGACAGATTACAATCAGACCAAATGGGGAGTGGACATTTTGGATCAGATGGCACGCAACTTCACCGTGAAAACCTGCACCAGTCGCTGGCCAGTGGCTGTCTTTTACAACTTGCTGGACCTGGCTGCCATCAATGCATATGTGTTGTTCAAAGACTGCATGCGCAAACCCCGACTCACCAGAAGAGAATTCCTACAGGAACTCGGACTTCAGCTATGCAAGGAATACATGGAGGAAAGGGGCCGAGCCATGCCAGTGCATACACCTAGGCGATCGCGGACAGCACTACAGGTAATTACATTGTTTTTATAGTCATTAGTTACAATATATATATATATATATATATATATATATATATATATATATATATATATATATATATATATATACACACGCACATGTACACATGTATTGTGCATTTGGTGTGCACTGCCGACCACACCAAACACACCACGAGCTGCAAAGAGGGTCCGAACACCAAACACTCCCCAGACACCTGACACAGACACCCCGAAGAGGAGAAGGCAGTGTCAGCTGAACAGATGCGGAAACAAAACTCTAGATTCCTGCCAGAAATGTGGCATCAGAGCGTGTGGCTCGTGTGCTGGGGAGTTCTCCATGACTTGTCCAAAGTGCCTGTAAATGCACCAGAACGAACTTTTTTTTTTGTGGTGAACTTGAAGTTGCATGCCAGCATGTTTTATTTTTTGCCCGTTTTTATTACACACTTGCTTTATATTCTGATGTAAACTGTTGAAAACAATAAACGTTGTTGAATTATGACACTTTCTTCGTTGCTGTTATTTATTCATTCATCAGTATGCCTGTATTATTATTATTATTATTATTATTTGTAATAGTAGTATTATTTACCACTATTACCATCATTGTTTGATAATATAAGCATACGGGCATAAGGGGACTAAACACAGCAAAACCCCAAAATAATGAGAGTTTTATAATAGCCTATCAAGCAACAGAAATGAATTACTACTAGTTGTAGGCTGCCTACAGAGAATTATTGTCTCTCTGTCACAGTCACCGCCGTGTTCATATTTCAAGCTCAACACACATTGATTGGATGACAGAATATTTTATTAGACATACATGTATAGCCCTACCACATGTAAAAAAAAAATAACATGGAATGACAGGGATAGAACACAGTAGGCCTACTATGCAGTAGTAATAGTAGGCCTAATAATAATAACTAATAACTATGGGTAATAATAATAGTAATAAGAATAATAAAGTCGGGACATATGAAAGCTTTGGCCTAATTATTTTATTTTGTCATGTGTCTAATCTAATCTCCACATTAGATTAATAATCAATAGCGCGGTGCGTGCTGTGTTGGCCTTGAATCTCCCAAACCGTAAATAAAACAAAGCCATAAAATATATGTTTCTGGATAAACAAACGTGTCTATAACCACTCAAACTGCATGGCGCACTGTGCGCAAATACGCTGATCATTGATTTATTCCTGCATGCAAAACTGAACTGTTTTAAAATGACTTTCAAAACTCAACAATCTGTTATAATACAAAGGCCTCGGCGGATGCTGGGCTGCGCTGCGAAGCGATACGAAATTAAACCAGTGACATTAAAAGTAAGATCATGATACAGTAGGCCTAGGTCATTTTCTCAAGCCTGTTCCCAAACCATGAAGTTAACATTGAAAGCGAGAGTGTTTGAGAGGTCAATTGAAATGCTAATTCAAATTCGGAAGACAATAGAACCCCCGCTGGCAGCAGGGGGAGGAAGTGTTGCGCTCCTGGGCAAAAAGGGAGAGAAAATAACGGTCAAAATGAACGATAAATGCAGGCGTAGTGGTAGTTTTTTATTTTCAGTCACCCAAGTGTTAAAGGCCCGCTGACACGCCCCGAAATTATAATAGTATGATACAGTAGGTCACGTGGTGACCTACTGAAAACGCTCTGAAATAGTCTGAAACTCATGTCACAGTGTAATCTGCCCCTCGCCCCGCAACAACATGCGGACCAGTACAGTAAGTAGTCTAATTACAGTCAATTCATTTGATTGGCTTATAATTGCGCACTCCCACAATGACATCATAAAAATATTAACTCATATTTTAAGATGACTTTTTAAAGTGACAGTACCCCTTTAGATGACAGTACCCCTTTAAGTAACACAATGTGAGTACTTTCTCTACCGCTGATAATAGCGAATTTAAGCAACGCTACGGCGACGGCAGATGAAAACGGCAACCGGAAATGATCAGCGCTCGGTAGATCAACCTGCCGCCGTAGCAGCCGTCTGTACTACGCCAGAAGGTCTCGTTCAACGTTGCGCCTAAAATGTCTGCTCCATAGACGCGTCGCCATGGGAACCAAAGCGTTCAGCGAAAGGGGTGGGACCCCGTCGCCGACGGCTGTTTGCTTAACAATTTGGACCGCAACGGCGATTGCGTCATAGCAGCCGTAGTCCCGCCTCGCGTTGCTGTAGTAGAAACGGGCTCCTTAAATTCCCCACTAAGCGGCTTCACTGATCCCAGCCCAACATCCACTATATTTACACATGAGCGGGCAGGGGGCCAGGGAAACCTACGCTAACACAACGGGGTCACAGGTGGGGTGCCGAGGTGGGCTGGGGGGGCCTGGGGAGGGGGGAGGGGGGGAGGGAGGGGGGAGGAGGGGGGCTGCAGGCTGCAGGTCACAGCATGGCCACAGAGAACACATACCTTCCCTGAGAATAGGCAAAAATAGGGTAGGTAATTGGGACACGGGGACTTCAGAGAGATTTCAGTGACCTCCGTGTCCTTTTCAGATTTACGAGAGCCAAAAGGAAAAAAAAAAAGGTACGAGAAAACACCTTAGCTTTCAAGGTTCAAGGTGTTTATTGTCACGTGCACATAACATACTGTGCACTACAGCCGGTGTAGCAGTATTATAGCCAGTGACATGCTTGTACTTCAAGCTTCCTCGACAGTGTGGAAAACTATAAAATACAATTTGAGCCGAATATATAGAATGTGCAATGTGTTGTAGGCCTATATACCTTTCATTGCAAATTGTATTTATTGGACATTCTATGTGTCCGGCTACACAATTATTTCCACTTTCTGTCCATCTATCTCCATTGCTGCTCAACGTTGATGTTGTTTCACCCTTACCTAGCTTTCTTAAAGATGTGGTTCGATGATTTGTTTCTCCCTAAAACATGATGATCAGGTATTATGATTTTACTAGGAGGAAGAAAAAACTGTGTACAGAAAGAGTTAAAATTATGTTTTTATGTGGCCACACCCACCA
The DNA here is from genome assembly GCF_963921795.1 of Nannobrachium achirus. Lineage (NCBI taxonomy): Eukaryota > Metazoa > Chordata > Actinopteri > Myctophiformes > Myctophidae > Nannobrachium > Nannobrachium achirus. The sequence continues at coordinate 3,948,039 of NC_137833.1, read as the reverse complement.
GTTAATTAAGTATGCCTGGTTGTCAGGTGGGTGGTGACCCAGCTGAAGTCAGCCACACCCACAGTGTTGGGTGTATGGGGAAAAGGGGAGGGGATTAAATCAGTGGCTTTCACCTTTCAGGAATAAACCAAAAATACACAGGGAAGGCAAATTTGCACATTATAACCACACCTGGAGGTCTATTAGAGTAATGTTAACACCATAGACACATACAAAACCGATAACGTACGAAACTATGGCACCACCTCTTTAACCTACCAGTAAGACTCCCTAATCGGGAGATAAGCGACCGTAGGTCACTTATCTCCACAAATAGGGCAAAAATGTGTTTTTCCAAAATCTTCCTGATCCATGTTGATGACATGAGTACTGTGTAGTGATTTTTGTGATTTTAGGGCAAAATCTGTAGGAGCAGTGTCCAAAAATGTGTTTTTAAAAATCGGCCTGAAGGTGGCGCTATATGGGACAGATTCATGTTGATGGGATGAGTGTAGACATACTGTGTAGCAATTTGCGTGATTTTAGGGCCAAAACTGTAGGAGCAGTGGCCAAAAATGTGTTTTAAAAATCGGCCTGAAGGTGGCGCTAGAAGAGGGCCATGTGAGAAATGAGGGGTGGGGTCTCCGCGTTGCCTTGGCGGACGAATAGGTACCGGCCCCGGCTCTCCCGGACGCTCCTAGGCCGAGTTACGGCATTTTATGTGAGCTGCAGTGGAGGGGGTCCTCCACTGGGGGCGTCACCACTTTTGCATCCATTCTGGAGCAGCAGGAGTCGGTGGTCCCCAGGAATTCCCCGTGAGCAGCCCCGTTGGGGTGGTCATTTGGTCATTTTTGCACATTTGGTCATTTTTTACACCTGGGGGTCCCCCAGGGACCTGGGGGTCCCTGAAACTCCGGGGGTCCTTGGAGGTTGTAGTTTGGCAGGTAAGGAGTGTGTGTGCAAAATGTGGCATGGATGGGGGCAACGGTTGCGGAGATATGAGCAGGGAAAAAGTGTGACGTGTGACGTGTGACCACATTTGGTCATTTTTTACATCTGGGGGTCCCCCAGGGACCTGGGGGTCCCTGGGGCTGCGGGGGTCCTTGGAGGTTGTAGTTTGGCAGTCAAGGAGTGTGTGTGCAAAATTTGGCATGGATGGGGGCAACGGTTGTGGAGATATGAGCAGGGCAAAAGTGTGACGGACTGACTGACCCACAGACAGGCGGTGGAGGTTTTGGTAGTAAATGCGACCTGACGGTCGCAACTATTACTAATAGTCATCTTTGTATTGTTTATCTTTAGTTGTTAGTACAGTCGGCGGAACACGCAACAGCAACGTTTTCTCTGCTTGTATACCTGTGTGAGACAAGTAAACCTCTCTTGAATATTGAATGCTAAGAGGTCAACCGTAACATGCATGGTGAAACGCTGTGAACGGCGGGCGGTCCAGAAGAAGCTCTCTGGCTACAGAACATGGCTACCAGCAGACGGGTGCACTTTACTGAAGGGCAAACAGGAGGATGGGTCCACGTGCCTTTCCTTCTTTCCCAGAGCGTCCCCCTGTCCTCTAGCCCATCTAGGCCTAGAATTATATTGAATGAATATACAAGCTCACAGCACGGCACCGAGTGCCGCGCTGCGAGCTTGTAGATCTGCTATTTTTGAAAGATTGTGAGAATTTTGTGCAAGTCTTTGAATATTTTGACCCGATTCTATAAGTGTCTCCTAAATCCTAACAAAAAAAAGAAAAAAGAAAAAATGTTTCTATGTCAGTCGTGCGCAAACCTTTTCATGTCAAGGACCCCCCTCCCAAATGAAATGTATTTTGCCACAGACCCCCATCTAAAAATATTTTGTTCTAGGGACCACCCCAGAAGCAACATTTTAGTTACAAATATTTGCTTCTGGGGCGTCCCTGGACACAACATATTTTGAGATGAGGGTCCGTGGCCAAATACATGTAATTTGGGGGGGTCCTTGACATGGAAGAAGTTTGAGAACCACTGATTTAGAAGAAGGATTTTGAAGACATTTATTAGAATAGGGTCAAAAATATTCAGACTTGCATAAATTTAATTTATGATTTTTCAAAAATAGCAGATCTACAAGCTCGCAGCGCAACACACAGTGCCACGCCGTGAGCTTGTATATCTGCTATTTTTTTAATAGTTAAAGCATAAAATTTCACTCTTTCCTGGTGGAGGCTCCAACTGAATTCCACTTGATAAACATTTCTCAAGGTGTCACCTGTATGCATAGACAACAAGATTGTGCATCTTGGCCCTGTACAGTAGTTGTTGAGTTATAACTGATTCATTTTGGACATGTAATATTAGGCGAAAATTCTAGATATTATTGCTCTGGGCTTTAAGTGGTTCAAAGTGACTCCGATTTTATTTCAGGCCTAAATGTCCTAGTGAGCATCACCATGTCTGCTAGATGGCCCGCCTGCATTATTCACATGCATTTTGTGTCGCTGCTTGTCTGTCACACCGGGAGCTGTCAGCCGCCACCGAAAAAAGGGAAAAGGAGGAGGTGGGTGGCGACTGTGGAACAGTCCCCCCCCCCCCCCCCCCTCCCGCTGCTGAACCTAAAGCAAGCTGACGTGCCGGCGTAAGCACATCCACGCCAGATGAATATTCGTCATGATGGTGGATGTCTGCGCGCAGGAGAATGGAAGCTCTCTGGACGCGTTCCGCCTCCCCCACGTCAAGGGCGTCACAAAGGAGGGGGAAAAGTGGGACTGAGTTACTATAGGGCCCAAGGAAGGTGGAGGGGGCCTATTTTATACTTTAGCTGTTGAAAAATAGCAGATCTACAAGCTCACAGCGCGGCACCGAGTGCCGCGCTGCGAGCTTGTAGATCTGCTATTTTTGAAAAGTCGTGAAAATCATGTGTGCAAATCTTTGAATATATGTATTTTTTTTAAGCGAACATTTGTAACTAAAATCTTGCTTCTGGGGGAACCTGGAACGAAATATTTTGAGATGGGGGTCCGTGGCCAAATATATATCATTTTGGGGGTCCTTCACATGAAAAGGTTTGAGCAACACAGAAACATATATATATATATATATTTTTTTAATCTTAGAAGGATTTGAAATATTCAAAGACTTTCCCGAGCAGATCTACAAGCTCGCACAAAACAATGCGTAATAATGCGTTTCCCAGTTCCCCCTATGAAGAACATTCATGAGGGGCCCGCAGTGAATCCTTGTACCCAGGGCCCAGAATTTGGTGCGACACCCCTCAACCCACGCTGCACGTTTCATAAACAGCACCAGACAGCTGTTTACATCAGCTCTTTATGCACATGATGTTCATAGGTTGGATGATTTATTCCTTTCCTTGCAATCCGCTCTGAAGCAAGGCTACGCCCGACTCACACATAATCGATCTATGATAGAGATTTTAACCACGTTGACCCTTATTCTGTGGACGACATGTTTTTGCATGTCAATGGCAAATGTTTTACATTTATATTCAAAAGGTTTGGAATGAATTTGAAAATAGTAATAACAGCTGACATGCTCACAGCTTGAGCATGTAGATCAGCATTTAGTTTACCATGAGAAATGTCACAGCTTGTCTCCGTGCGTGTACACATTTTTACGGCCTATGGTTTTGTCGCTCTGACATCAGGCTCTGATGTCACTGTGATGTCTGGCAGATCTTGTCCACGTATCCGTGTATCTCTGAAGGTCACGCCTGACACTGTTGTTCCCTTGACACATCACTGTGACATCACTGGTGACATTACCTATGTAAAAGTCCATATATGGGTAATTGGGTATTCCCCAGAATCCCTTTTATGCCCATATATGAAGATCCCTGATGTCATCGATATATATATATCACAGACCAGATGGCCAAGGCAAGGCCTATATCTGTGTGGCTGGTTCAGATAGGGATCTCCATGTATGGGCATACAAGATATGGTGTGATGTCATGGGAACCACTCTAACCGAATCCCTTGTATGCCCATATATGGAGATCCCTGATGTCATCAATATTAAGCCCAAATCTAACAGGACTTCATATGCGGAATGGAGGAAGACAGCCCATATCTGTGTGGCTGGTTCAGACAGGGATCTCAATGTATGGGCATAAAAGAATGTACTATACAGTACATGGATCTCCATATATGGGTAACTGGTCCGATATACATCACTGGCCAGATGGCCAAGAATTGGCGCTACCTCGCCCTATGTCGCCCTGAGGCGTCTTGCTAGTTTTATTTTATTTTTGCCATGCGACACTGTTGGACGAAAAAGAATAAAATAGGACTTATACGATTAGTCATTCAAATTATACTGTGTATACAGTCTTACTCTTTCTGAATTCCTGAAAGATACTTCACCCGCATATTCCCCTTGTCAATTACCCCCGGATCCGTGATTTACATTACTGTTTGAGTTAGCACCTTTTTTAAAGGCAATTTCTTGAGATAGTGGTCGATATTATTTGCCCCGGGATCCCATCTGTCTTGTTCTATGCGCGTATTGATCAATGGCCCTCTGTTTTAAGGTCTGAGCGATGGGTCTTGCATCTCTCCCTCCTAGAATACAGAAGTACAGACGCAGAAGCATTAAAAGTTGAATTTAAATCATCTTCAGCCGGGTTCCCCACCCCCTCCTCATCCCCCATCGCCGTGTCTCTCGCTAACGATCATACAATATCATCCCACTCTCATCTAGCCTCCATTTCTCTTCCTCCACCCCTTCTCTCACTTTCTGTAAAACCCTGTGCAGAATTTATTGCCCCGAACACGTCAGCGGCCCCCGGGCCAAGCCCCCCCCCCCCCCCCCCCCCCCCGGGCCAAGCCCCATGCGCTGCTTTTGATTCCAGTCACATCAGCTCTGACTGAGGGGGCTGCAATGCTGCCTCTCGTCGAAGCCAAGTTCCCATTAGAGGAATTTCAAAACGTAGCCTCCTTAAAGAGTTGATCTGTTTGTCCCGCATTCCCCCGCTCTTCTTCTTCCTCTGTGTGTCCTGTGACGGAGGGTTCTGTCCCAGTAAGCTGTTAGACAACAGAACGAGGAGCCCCCCCCCGCCCCCCCCGTCCTTTTCTAGGCTCCTCCGTTCTCTCAAAGGCATGGCATGGCATCGCGCACATTGGCTGCATGCGCTCGTTGCCTGGTAACAAGGAAACCGTCGTGATGTGTGATTCCCCTCTCTGGCGTTTTAGATTTAATTATGAATACACTTTATCAGCGATGCACGGGATTAAGCTATTTTTGGACACTCCGCACCCCTGGCTGACACAGGAGACCGATCCGAATTGACCTAGCTTAGTATCCGCGCAAACAAAACAGTCATCTACCCCCGCCCTGACCCCCAGACATTGGGCAGCCCGCGGGGACCTGGTACATTATTGTCTTGTGGTCACATTGCTGAATAGAAAGAAGCCTCACAAAATGAGTTATACGGCCTAGCTGTGTTCCCTGACCTGAATTACATAGCAGTAGTTTGAATAGGACTTGGAAGTGAAATTTGTACATAAGCCAGTGAAGCAACACAACACAGTGGGCATTCGCTTGAGTTGCTACAGTAGTTGGCTGGCTGACATTAGCTGTTAAAGGAATTGTGACATGTTGTTTTTTTTTACCAATCATAAAAGTCTTTGTCCTGGACCTTAAAACGTGTATTAAAATGTTAAAACTGAAAACTCCACTCCAGGAAGCCATGGCAGGTTTTTTTTTTCCCCTCTGTGGTCTGTGGCCTTTTGAGTAGCAAAGATGATGTACCTATAGTCACCAGAGATGGCGTAGTTCAGAGACTTTCATGGCTTCCAATTTCGGGCTTTTGATCCGGTCGGGAGCGGATGGGCTCCTACGTCATTTTGTATTCAAAACGGACTACAGTTTGGCAGGAAACACCAAATCGGAAAACAGTTTTAACCCCTACTTGCGCATGCGTTAACTACTTGCGCATGCGCTACTGGGTTGAAACGGTTTCCGATTTGGTGTTTCCTGCCAAAGTGTAGTCCGTTTTGAATACAAAATGACGTAGGAGCCCATCCGGTCTAGACCGGATCAAACGACCCGTTTAGTAAACGAAGACCAGGCTTTCCCCCAGCGGAAAGCCTGGTGACGCGAGGCTAGGTCTGACTCACATCAATCATCGCCTCTGCTCTCATCCACATCTAAGTTCAAATATTCTGTTATAAGCAGGCCTAGAATTGTGTTGTTTTAGGGGCAAGGCCACTTGGCCTTTGGTGTTGTCCGTTTTTTGAGGGCACAAAGGCCAAATGCAAGGGCAGGAAGGCCATGAAATAAAAGAAGGTTTAGTCTACTCTCTCAGGAATCATGGATGCAAACCTCTCTAAATGTCACCGACATCACAAACAAATACAAGCTGCCTGCCTGGGACTGTATAGAGTACTGTATCATGTATGTCAATAGTACATCATAGTTTATAAAATTATTAAAGGAAAAGTTGCAAAAGTTTCAGCTAATTGACTAAAATAACAGTCAAACGAGATACACGGCAATAAATGCAGGCGTATTAAAAGTAGGCCTACATGAAATTACTGGCAGTAGCGTGGGCTGATCCCTTTCACAAAGATTCTGTGCACCTTAACTTGCAAATGGGATTAGGGGTGAATCCAGCTAGATGACTGATAGCTACGTTGCTAAACGAGCTGCAATTTGTGATACAATTCCAACCATTGTTTGCTAAGACAGAAGGGAAATGAAAGCAACCGCTGGCGGTTGACTGGCCGGCCTCAGGTCTAAATAAGCATCCGACAATGGCCTGGCAAGATATCGCCCCGTTCTCTTTAATTAGCAAACAAAACAAAACATACGCACGAGCAATGAGTGCAATTTCTGAGTTCTCGCGCTGCACTTAATAACGCTTAATGGTCTGTCCTTAAGCCGATACAATGTGAATGTGATGAATTCAGCGTATTGTTGGCCTTTTAACAAATGCACCCGCGGAGGACTCAGTAATGGCCCGTTACAGCACATGCTTGCAAAACAATGATGAAGCGCTGATTACTTAACCCTGCAAGGCCCAGCGTTGCTTTTTGGCAACATTTTTTAAATCATTTTTTCAAAAAATGTTATAATTAGTTTTCCTGTTCTTTTTTCACATTAACATCAGCATTAAATCCTATTGTTTAGTATTACAATGCCATTGGCCACGATATTTGCATATAAATACCCCCCACAGAGACTGACATTCACACCTCCCAGAGAAGTTGAAATTCCAGCGTCTGGACGAACATCATCTCACTTTTTAACTGAAGCTATTCCTCACTAAAACACTAAACATTAGAATCATTAGAATGTCTAGAACACGTGCATATGTTAATATTGTGAAAAATATCCCCAAAATGCAAATTAGAGCATGATTTATGATTTATGGCTATAAAACCTTACAAAAACATTATTAATTTTTTAACATCACATTTTCCTGTGATTAGGATTCCTACAACACCATCAGATTTTTTATTTTTTTTGGCCAGTAGAAATTAATTCGGGCCTTGCAGGGTTAAACACATTACAGACCTCAGTGAAGGGAAATCACTTCGAGGCAGTCACAACGATAAAATAGAAAACTACACTCCAGATACTGGGAGCATTGCATAACCAACCGCGTAGACGGAAGAGAGCGCGCAGTGTTGACGACGATGCTCGTCAAAGGTTCAATCTAATTTAGCTGTTACAGTAGTTGAGCAGGCAAATTATGATTAACTTTTGGTGCTAAAATGCTAATCTATGGTAGAGGATCGTAGCAACAAGCGTTGTTTATACGCAGCGACTTGGTCGCACGCACTCTGCAGTGCTGCCTCTTGAGCTTGATAAGAAATGTCAATCACCATGCCTCTCCCTCTCCGGTGCGGTGCTTGTAGACAAGATAGTGTAGTCACAATGAAATCACAATAATGTCCTTCTCACAGAGAGGGTAGATATTCTTTTGTGTTCCGAGTGCGTATTCTGGAGCAGATCATGCTAAGTGTCATTCGATTGCATCACTGTCTGTCACGCCAAAATGTGACACGCTTTTATCACGGACCAAATGGCATTGTTTTTGGCCCTCGCAGATTGGGCCTTTAACCCATTTAGAACGGGTACACAATTTGTGTATCATTATTTTATGCTTTAACAATTGAAAAATAGATAAGCTATACAAGCTCGCAGCGCGGCACCGAGTGCCGCGCTGCGAGCTTGTAGATCTGCTATTTTTTTTTTATCGTGAAAATTTGAATTTTGACCCGATTCTATAAGTGTCTTTTGAATCCTTCTAAGGTTTTTTTTAAAAAACCTATGTTTCTATGTCAGCAATCTGGCCAGCCATCGTCAAAGAAAAGGTCCTTTTCACTTAACTGGAGCTCAGTTAGTCGGTTCTTGAGAGACTACTATGTCAGTGGTTCTCAAACCTTTTCATGTGAAGGACCCCCAAAATTATATGTATTTGGCCACGGACCCCCCATCTCAAAATATCTAGTTCCAGGGACCACCCAGAAGCAAAATTTGAGTTACAAACGTTCGCTTTAAAAATACATTATATTCAAAGATTTGCACACATTTTCACGACTTTTTTCAAAAATTGCAGATCTACAAGCTCGCAGCGCGGCACTCGGTGCCGCGCTGTGAGCTTGTATATCTGCTATTTTTCAATAGTTAAAGCAGTCAATAATTCTAGGCCTAAATGGGTTTTAAAGCTCTTTTCAACCATATCTGCAAGTCCCAACACAACAGCGTTTCTCCACAGTCCCGCTTGGTAAGCGATGTTGTGGAGCTGTGTGTGTGTCCCGGCAGCATGAGACGTTGTAAACACAACAGTGGAGAGTTATTGTTTGCCGAAGTGCCGATGACACGGTACAGAAACGGTCCGCTTTTCTCATTTTATTGTAACAGGACGGATTGAGACTTTTTGAGCCACTTTAAACACTGTTTACTTCTTCTGGGGTACGTCCCCGTAGTTCTCCTTACTTGGTCTGTCTACACCAGGGGGTCTTCAATGTTTTCAGGCCAAGGAAAGGACCCCTTAGTTGAGAGAGAGATGATCGAAGCAGGGACCCCCCCCCCACAACCTGTTCATAGATTCCATATAGTTGCATTGTTTGACAGCGCAATCATCCGTGTATTTTGGATTCATGTCAATTTGTGTTTTCAGATATTTAACCACTTGAACCGTCAACACTTGAATTTGATCTTTCACTCTGTACTTAGTCTGCTCTACACCAAACCTATTTTTTCTAAAATAGCCGATCTACAAGCTCACAACGCCTCGAGGCGTTGTGAGCTTGTAGATCTGCTATTTTCGGCTACAGTTCTCAGAATATGAACGTTAGGGTTCAAGTGGTTAATATAAAAAAAGGAATAAAAAAAAGTTTCTATTGCACAAAGATTTGGAGGACCCCCTGTAGTAACTCCGAGGACCCCCTAGGGGTCCCGGACCCCCTGGTGAAGACCTCTGCTCTACACCAAATCTTTCTTCCCTCTGCACCAAAATCTCTCAGCCGAAAATAGCAGCTCTACAATCTCACAATGCATTGCAACTCATTGTGAGCTTGTAGATCGTCTATTTTCACAGCAGAATGCCCCCCCCCCCCCCCCCCCCCCCCCCCGAATACTAGAGACGCTAGAGTTCTTGTGGTTAAAGGGCCACTTCACCTCTGGTACAACGAGATCTTATTTTATTGTTGTTTGGGACACAATCAACACAATCCTGAGTTATTCTTTGTGTTCAATCTGTGTTTTGAGATATTTTAGTATTTCAGCTGTGCTAGTGATGCATTTTGCATATGATGCAGCATGATGATGCAAAATGCATCATATGATGCAAAATGCATCACTAGCACAGCTGAAATACACAGATTGAATACAAAAAAAATAACTCAGGATTGTGTTGATTGTGTCCCAAACAACAATAAAATAAGATCTAGTTGTCCCAGAGGTGAAGTGGCCCTTTAATAATAACCCCCCCCAAAACAAGTAATTTGTTCATTTCATGGCTTCTTCAGTGGGCTATTGGAGGGGGAAAAAGTTGTTTTATTAGTATTGCCTTACAGCGGGCCAAATTACATTGTGTACCTGAGGAGTACAATATGCTACTGTAGATTGGCTTTCTCAGATACACTATAAAGTGCTACAAGCTGCAACAAAGTAGTTGTTTGTTGCACATTCCTGCCCACCACCTTCAGGGTCTCTTTGGTTTATCCCGTTTAGACCCGTTTAGGAATTATTCTATTGAAAAATAGCAGATCTACAAGCTCATAGCGCGGCTATGAGCTTGTAGATCTGCTGTTTTTGAAAAATCGTGAAAAGGTGTGCAATATATAATTTTCAATGCAAACTTTTGTAACTCAAATCTGTGCTTCTGGGTGGTCCCTGGAACAACATATTTTGAGATGGGGGGGTCCCTGGCCAAATACATGTCATTTTGGGGGCCCTTGACTTTGAGAACAACTGATTTAGAAGAAGGATTTGGAAGACATTTATAGAATTGGGTCAAAAATATTCAAAGATTAGCACATTTTCAAGATTTTTAAAAAAACAGCAGATCTACAAGCTCGCAGCGCGGCACTCGGTGCCGCGCTGCGAGCTTGTATATCTGCTGTTTTTCAATAGATAAAGCATAAAATGACGGTTAAAGTGGTTCAAATCTAAAGTGACACCGAATTGCGTTGCCGGTCTAAACAGCTTATTTAGGGTTTGCAACAGAATTCTCCCCACCTGACGTCAATTGCGTTCGTCTTAAAAACCCAGAGGCATTTGAAGACATATCTCTACAAGTGCGTTAAATTGTTCCTGCTTCTACGTTAGTCCCCAAACACAGTGTTTTTTTTTGTGGTGATCGTCAATGCGTTCTAATTGCACATTAATTTTGTGATCGTCCGCTACAGGGATCCACTCGGCTGTTATCACACTCTCAGGATTATGTGTTAATTACAACTGGAATTTAAAGAAAAAATGTTTTCTTTTAGGTGACAGTATATGGGCTATGATGAGATAAAAAGGCATAATCTTAATCAGTGGCGTCAGTTCAGCAAAAGCTAGGGTATGGCAAAGATGGGAGTCCTCATGGAAAAGAGGCATTACATTTTGAATAACACGGTTCTATTGTGAAAATAGTCGATCTACATGCTCACAACGCCTCGCAGATGTCTGGGGAATAAAACACAGGTTTCTACGGTTTCTTGGGCTGGATATGGCAGCCTGGAATGGTTTTTCAAGTGCAGCCAAACTTAGCATGTTAGTAAACTTGCCACAATTACTGTAACAATAATGCATTGCACCTGTGCAGCTGACCTGTGAAACCTGGGAATATACCATTTTGTCAAGCTGGGGAGAATACAAGTGTGGAGAATATAATATAATACCTTGTTAAAGTGACCATTTTGTTACATTTTGCATTTGTAGTTATTTTACTGTTATTTAACAACATAATGACCAGCACAGATAGACAAAGAGACATTCATGGATTTATAGTTAAAAGTAACTTTTATTTCCCCCCCTGGACCCAGGATATGGCAGCTGCATACCCCTGCCATACCCAATTAACACCCCTGATCTTAATGATTTGCCGTGAACATTTTCAAGTGGCATTTCTTCCTCAGCCTAGTGAGAATGCACGTGCAGTTTCACCAGGGGCGAAACTAACGCTATGCAGCCGATGCATGCGCATTGGGGCCTGTGGCGTTCAGGGGCACACGCTGACAAGCAGGTCGGAGGAGAAAAAAAAATGTAATGTATACAGACAGAGCCGCTGTTCTTTTCAGTGTGACTGACAGTGTCTACTGCTTCTATTTCCTGTAGTAGGCTGCTGCCATTTCAAAATAAAACATGTGTTGAATGATCACTACAAATATCCAATACAATGACTCTTGTTTTGAAATGCCCACTGGTATGACAGGAAGCTCTATAGGGCCCCTTAGTTAGTGCTGCTGACACAGGCTGAAGACGTTCTGACTTCTGAGTGAAAACAACACGTCGGGCATAATGGAATATAAGTTTCAACACAAGACTTTGGGGCAGCAGTTAATATTTGCCATGCGCTCTGAAACCAAGACAAGTGTTGTTATTGTTGTCTCGCATCGGGGCACGCCGGGGGCTAGTTTCGCCACTGAGTTTCACCGCAGACAATAACCTACAGCACATACACTGATGTGTGTGTGTTGTTGACTTGCATTCATTATTATGTATACATGTTGTTATTTATTGAAATACATTCTTGACTTTGAGCCACGCCATATATGGCTCAGGTCAGGGTCAGGGGATAAGAGAAAATATTCTCAAGCTATTTCCACACAGTATGTAGCACTGTATGTATGTCTGTGTCTGTCTGTCTGTCTGTCTGTCTGTCTGTCTGTCTGTCTGTCTGTCTGTCTGTCTGTCTGTCTGTCTGTCTGTCTGTCTGTCTGTCTGACTGTCTGTCTGTCTGTATGTATGCATGTACAGTATATCGTCATTGTCGGGTGGAAACCTCGTATCTCAAGTTTCAAATGTGTACGTTCTTTCGCAAAGCAAAGCCCTGCTTCATCACACAAGGCCGTCGCACAAAAGTAGTGAAAACAGCAGATCTACAAGCACACAACGCCTCGCACCGCGAAGCGTTGTGTGCTTGTAGATTGGCTGTTTTCACTAGTTTAAATCATTTTTTAAAATGATAAATGCAAAACGAACGGTTTTGGACATACAAGGTTTTCATCGGACAGCGACGATTATGCGAAATCAAAAGCAATAAGCCGCATGCCATTCAAATACTACACCATAGAATATTATTGTTATTAATAGTGAGTTGGGTTCCATTAGTTTGTCCCTTGGTGAAGGGAGGAATTCCAAGGATGATCATGTAGGTCATTGCTTGGAAATGTAACAGAAATAGAGAGAGTGCGATTGCATATTACCCTTGATTATTACCCTTCAATGAAAGGGATTCAATCATATTTAATACATGATAATGTTGCTGTGCGGTGGAACCGTGCACGTCCAGAAACTATTACTTTTCCTGAAATGAAAATATAGAAAATAATAAAAGTATAATATAATAACCTATGTTCCAATGGATCCAATGTAGTTATTATTTAGTCACAAGCTGCTTTTCAATGGTTGAATATTTTATTGCGACCGTAAGTCGCAATAAACACATCTTGTCCACGTATCTCTGTCTGTCTGTCTGTCTGTCTGTCTGTCTGTCTGTCTGTCTGTCTGTCTGAAGGTCACGCCTGACACTGTGGTTCCCCTGACTCATCACTGTGACATCACAGGTGATATCACAGGAGACATCGCCTATGTAAAAGTCCATATATGGGTATTCTCCAAAATCCCTTTTATGCCCATATTATGAAGATCCCTGATGTCATCGATATATATATCACTGGCCAGATGGCCAAGACATGGCCCATATCTGTGTGGCTGGTTCAGATAGGGATCTCCATGTATGGGCACAAAAGGGATTGTATGTTGTGATGTCATGGGAACCACTCTCCCTTTTATGCCCATATATGGAGATCGCTGATGTCATCAATATCAAGCCCATATCTAACAAGACTTCATATGGGAATGCCCGTATATGGAGGAAGACAGCCCATATCTGTGTGGCTGGTACAGACAGGGATCTCCGTGTATGGGCATGGTTTTCAACACCGCACACAACTAGCCTAATTATAAAATAGGACATTAGTTTATAAATATAAAAAAATATTTACATACAGTACAAGGTTTCTGCATGACAGCGACGATAATAGCATTCATTTATCCGCGTGTAACTCTTGAGCCAAATGGACCCGGTTACGGGTCCATTTGGTTACATTTGCACGTGCTCAGAGTTAAATTGGCGCCCAGGGTTTCCTTTTTACCCTGCACTAATTTACTTAGACGCTCAATGCTATTACGGTAACAGCCAATTAGATAACGAGACAGACACCAATCTCCGAGAACAAAGTAAGGAGACCTGTGGGGATTTATCGTGAGATAACGAAGCGTCGGCGCGGCCTGCGCGGGGGGCTCAGGGGACCCTCGCTATACGAGGCGCAAACGAGACGCCCATTTCATCTGCAACAATTCTTAACACTCAGATACCCGGAACGCACCCGAGTCGCGTTAGATTTTAACCACTGTTTTATGCTTTAACTATTGAAAAATAGCAGATATACAAGCTCACAGCGCTGCAAGCTTGTAGATCTGCTATTTTCGTGAAAATGTGTGCAAGTCTTTGAGTATCTTTGACCCGATCTTTGACCCGACTTCTAAATCCTTCCTCTAATTCAGTGGTTCTCAAACTTTTTCATGTCAAGGACCCCCAAAATGTCATTAATATTTGGCCATGGACCCCCATCTCAAAATGTTGTTCCAGGGACCCCACAGAAGCAAATATTTGAGTGACAAATGTTTCGCTTTTAAATAGATATATTCAAAGACTTGCAAAGAAAATCTTGATTTTTCAAAAATAGCAGATCTACAAGCTCGCCGAGTGCCGCGCTGTGAGCTTGTACATCTGCTATTTTTCAATAGTTAAAGCAGTCAAATAATTCTAGGTCTAAATGAACTAAACGACATTCACACACGCCCGAACGTGGCGCGGCTGCCATTTGCACCGTCCGTCCACGCAGCCAGGTGTACGGCGGAGAACCGAGAAGAAGCGTCGGGGAGAATTAATCACTCAAATCATCAAACCGTGTGGAACAGAAGAAGAAAAAAATAAAAAGAAGAGAGAAGGGGTTTATTGAAAGGAGGCGAAGACGGCCATGAAGAAGAATGGGGCTGCTCGGGCAATGGGAGGCAAATATAATGAGAGAATATCTTCAATTGATTTGTCTTTTTATAGGCGCTCCCCAAGGCAATTTTCCCTGCTGGATATTATATGACACAGGCTTTAAAAGGATGTGAATAGAAGAAGTAGGCCTGCTGCTGCAGCTGGTGAATGGGGAGGCCAGTCTGTAGACCAGCAGTGGAAAAGTATAACTAAGTATACTCATGTACCGTACTTAAAGGAGGACTTCACCACTTTTCAACCTATGTTCATATAATTGGTCTTCACTGAAAAATAGCTTTTTTTTTTTTTTTTTTTTTTTAGAGGAGGGCTGTGGGCAGGTCAGAAACCCATCGTCTTGTGACATCATTGATTGCCAATCATCGTCTTGTGACATCATCGATTGCCAATCCAGTTTATAGAAACTGCAGGCTTTCTATTCCTGAAAAGTTGCAATTTTAAAGTGGAAGCCATTGTTCTCGCGATAATAAAAATCTAAATATCTTTTTCAAAAATATTGATTATTTTTATTTTTTGGGGGGAAAATGATGATGTCACAAGACGATGGATTCTGAACTTCCCACAGCTCTCCTAGGAGACTTGGACTGAGTAGAAAATATATGATATATCATGTGATATTTTATCATGAACATTAGTGAGGACCTATTATATGAAGACAGGTTGAAAAGTGGTGAACTACTCCTTTAAGTAATGTAGGTACTTGTACTTAGTATATATATCTTTTTTTAAATTGTCTTTACAATTTTACAATTTTTGGCATTTAGCAGACGCTTTTAATCCAAAGCGACTTACAATAAGCGGGTAATACATCAATATAAGCAAGATAATATGTCAGTACATCAACAACAATACAACAAACGCATAGGAAGATCAATAGGTAGACCATGCACCTAATCAGTACAAAAAAAACAAGTTTCTAAAACCTAAAAATGCTATCTAGCTTCATGTGTGGTCATCAAGGGAAGGGGGAGTGTTACAGTAGTGCTATGGGTTTAGGTGGAGTCTGAAGAGGTGAGTCTTCTGTCCACGGCGGAAGCTACAGTAGGGAGTGAGTCTGTAGTTCTAAGTGAAGCTAGGGAGTGAGTCTGTAGTTCTAAGTGAAGCTAGGGAGTGAGTCTGTAGTTCTAAGTGAAGCTAGGGAGTGAGTCTGTAGTTCTAAGTGAAGCTAGGGAGTGAGTCTGTAGTTCTAAGTGAAGCTAGGGAGTGAGTCTGTAGTTCTAAGTGAAGCTAGGGAGTGAGTCTGTAGTTCTACAGTAAGTGCAGCAGGGAGTTTATTCCACAATTTGGGGGTCAGGAGGGTGAATTGTCTATGGACGAGTGGATTTTTGTCCTGGGGTTTTTAGCGAGGGTTCTGTCAGCATCCCTGTGTTGGCTGATCTGAGTGAACGGGTGTATTTATTTATTCATAGTGCAAATAGTGTGACAGCTTCAGTGTTGAACATTCAGTTCCCAATGCACTCTTTTTTTCTCCCGTTTTGAGCTGCCCAACAGACAAACTGTACTAAATGTACAACGCAGTGGGCTGAGGTTGTGGACGAGGCCACAATCAGCATAGACCAGGAGCCCAGTATCATCATAAATAATAAGAAAGGATGAGAAGAAACGTTTTCAAGTTGCTAGATTCAGTATTTAGATATTTGATGTTCCATTTGATCAGACATATTTGCTCCCTTCCCATATAAACCCGTAAATGGTAAATGGTAAAGGGTGCATTCATATAGCGCCTTACCGCCTTATCCAAGCCGCTTTACAGAGATTGTGCATTACATTCACCAACCCCCACACACACATATTCATACACCGATGGCGGATATGGGCACAAAAGGGATTCTGTTAGGGATCTCCATAAATGGGCATAAAAGGGATTCTGTTAGGGATCTTCATATATGGGCATTAGGGATTGTATCCATGATGCCCTGTTAGTAGAACCACCAACAGAATCCATATATGGCCAAGACAGATGGCCAAGGCCCTTACTAGGCATCTTACTGGTATATATACTGTATAGCTTAATTCTTAGAAAATGAACTAAAACAAGCGCAAACATGTTTGAAAGCCAAACATCCCTATTAAGTAAAACATCCGAGCACTGCGTTATACCGCGAGGGCTCCCACGTCTGATTTATGTGTCTGAAAATAGCCGATCTATAAGTGCACAACGCGTGGAAACGCGGTGTGCACTTATAGATCGTCTATTTTCACCCGCCTACTGCCGCCGCGCCGTCCTACGACAAATTCTAAATGGGTCTCTAAGTCATGAATTGATCTTTAGAGGCGTTCCCTAAGCTGGGGTTTGTCAGGGAGGAACAGGAAGGCCCCGTACGCTACGTAATGAATTATTGAGTGTGTCATATAATGAATCCAGACTCCACAGGGTGCCTGGAGACAGTAGGAACTGCTGATTGCTTTAACTTCAAATGAAACGTATTGCATTTTGCATAAACTTATAAATACAGTCACGGAGAGATAGCGCTGTCTGGGCGGATTCATTTCAGCTGTTTACGCCTCCGTGCATTTGGGTGAAAAAGTTATTTGAAGATTAAGTTTAAGTATAACTCTAAAGTAAACCGTAAGATTATTGTCATTATTATCGTCATTATTAGTAGTGGTAGTATTAGTATTGTTAATTCAGCTGCTATTCTAAAAATGGGCAGTGTTCCCAGGCTCCCATTCATTGTCAGTGTGGCAGCGTTGCTTAATAATAAAGCGTATTATGTAATGCATAGCCTTGGCTCTCACTTTCCTCTTGTGGAGAGAGTTGCCACAAAGAGTCAAGCAGATAACAAGTCCAAAGGTTCAGTCCTTTGTAGAAAGACTGACCTCTAATGAACGAAGAACAGAAACATGTGATGTACTAAATGAAAGTGTTACAGGGTTTGGCTAACCTCGCCCTCGTTCACAACAGCCCGTTTGGTTTCCGCCTAAAGCGCGGAAACCACTAGAAGAAGCGGCGTCGATTTGATTTGGTTCCCCCCCGTTTGTTTCCCCAAACCCTATTAAAATGCTCGAGTAGCCTAGTGTAGTCTTGCCAGTCGCTAACAGTTGGACTAAAAGATGCATATACCAAACGATTTTTTTTCAAAAGCAAAACTACTCCGCATCAAGGAGTTTATTAGGTAGGCCCTAAAAGTATGTCCTTGAGTGCAGGGAAATATTTTGTGTTAAAACTGAATCCGGTTTGATCTTTCCGGCAAATTGTAGTCCTTTGAGTACTACAACATGACGTTTTGTGGTTTCCGCTCCAGACCGGTTACAAGCCCGAAAAGTGAAGTGATCCCAGACTAGGGTTTGGCCATCCCCTTGTGAGAGCAAACGTCACAAATAGACATGCCATTGAGAACTTGTGTGGATCTGTAGGTAACCGCTTTACTGTTGGTGACTGCTTTTGGTCATAGAGGTTTTTTGATTGATGGGGTTCTGTATCATAGTGAAACGTATGAAAGGCTAAAAAAAAGATCAAACAATGCAGCGTGCTTGAATGATGGCACATTTTGCTTGCTTCCTGGTCGACCTTGTGGTTTTTAAAATCGGCTGTGAACATCAAAGTCCTGCAACTTTGAATGTGAGAAACATTCTTGTATTTTAGTTGAGATGCTGAAAACAAAATGAAGGCCAGTGTGTAAAGACTTGCAAGTTAGGGTAGAGAGTGTATAATAATTACACAATATGTTTTCCGTACATTAATGATACTAGCCCTTACCCGTCCAAAGATATGAGCTCCAAAATGATGTGCAGTGTGTGGGTTATGGGGTGTGCACTGTGCACACAGTATATGAGGGATGGAAAGTAACTTTAACTGGTGCTTGCATGATAATATGTAGGAGCATCAATGTAAGAAATACCCGTTTGGTTTAATGGCTATAGAGATACTGTGTACCGATCTGCATGATTTTTGGACAACATCTGTAACAGGGCCAGACACTGTAGGTATTTGGGAAAGAGGTATGATATTCCTTATTCAATTCAATTTACTGTTATGAAAACCGGATGAAAAATGATGCTGGGAAACAAGATTGTCTGAAGCTGCCCAGTAGTCCGACGGCCCATTATTTCTACACCCAAATAGTGCGGAAAATGTTGATTTTGTTGTGAGGTTTATGTTTATTGTTAGGCTTAGGTATAAAGTTAATTCAGATTACATGCACTCGTCTCAGACACTGTCTCTGAAATGCGTATAACGTCTCAATTGTCAACATAATTAGTACTGATATTGTTCGGTGGAGAGCAACTAGAATGGAGTGTCACCAAACCACCAACTACAGGCCCGTTCGTACTTTGTTAAACAACGGCGTCGCTCACCTAAAATAGCCGAGCTACAAGCTCACAACTTGTGAGCATACGTGTAGCTTGTAGGTCGGCTATTTTCGGCGCTTGACGCCGTTGTGCGACGGAGCATAAATTAGGCGCATAAATTAGGCACATAAATTATAGGTACAACATTTAGTATCTACGTTCTGTACTCCATTGTGCAAGGCGTTGTGTGACAAAAATAGCAGATTTACAAGCTTGAGCTTGTAGATTTGGCTATTTTCGGAGTGCAGCACCACTGTGTGTATGACGCAGTATAAATTAGGCATTATAGGAGTTTACCACGGGGAATAGTAGTTACAGGCAAGACAAACGTGTACGGCTGCCTGTACACTAAATTAAAGCGTGTTGAATTTTAATGTGATAAACCACACGATGCGATGTATATAATGGCTGTGTGCCGCTGCAATCTACTGTACAGCAAATTGTTTTGTAAGCAATTCTGTATTTCACTTGCTCTTTTATTCATAAGGAACACAATTTGGCAAAGGCCCAACTTTAAAGGTCTGAAAAATAAACCATATAGGAAGCCTACATGGCATTTCAGCATTGTCATGATACATCGTCCTAAATATCAAGTAAAGCGTTTCAGCGCATATGCAGTGTGTCATAAAGGTGTCAGGACAACATTTACATCCTGAAAGGGCTTTGCCGCGGCACAACGACCATGGATATGTCTTCCCCGGTTAGAAATCACAAATAATTCACACAACAATGAAGCTAGAATAAAAAAATTAAGGCAGAGATAAATCATTTAATTACATTTCACTGGATTGATTTGTTTGTTTGTTTGTTTGTTTGTTTGTTTTTTGTTTTTTGGGGGGGGGCATTTCTTCTTTATTTGAAGAGATTGTCAGGTTAGGTGGGAGTTAAGGCCCTTTCCCACCTGACACGATAAAGATAACGATAATATTGTCGGCCTTCACATCAATTATGACGGCTTTCGTTGTGGTGTGGACGCTGCCATCCAATTGAAAACGATATTTTGTATCGTTATCGCACCTAGTGGTTAAGGGCTTTACTGTAGTTCTACTGTCCAGGTAAAAAACAACAGAAGTCTAAAAACATGGAAGCTAGTAAGCAACACAGTTGCAACTACAGTAATAACATTACTACTGGGTTATATTTAGGTGCATAGCATAGACAGTCAACAACAGTAGCATCAATGCACATCCACACATGTAGATGTAGTCCTAAATCTAACACTATAATTACACGTTTTAATAGCTGCTTACAGTACATCACATTGCGATATACTACATGGCCAGCATTATGCACCCTTTATGTTTGTGTTGAATTGACTGTAGCTTACTAACTTTTTTTTAACTTATATGTTTGTTTATGGTCATACAAGTCTACTTTGCGATCATATAAGTTCAGGTACAGTAGGATGTTGATGAGGATACCCGATCATGCACGACAAGCAATATTTTCTGCATTTAGTGGATCATTTTGTAATGGCATTTATTGTGATCGTCCTTTATATTAACACCAGGCCTCAGTCACTGACAGATTTTGTTTGAATTATTATTATATATAGGCTTAGGCTATATCATACTGTATCATACTGTATATCACTGATTCTCAGCATTTGGTCCAGGGACCACCAGGGGTTCAAAAGGGACCGTATAGCGCCCACACCCTAGGTGGGGTCGGCGATAGGGCCTTTCTGTGTGGAGTTTGCATGTTCTCCCCGTGTCTCTTAGGGTTGATACCCTCACAAAAACATGCAGTAATCCTGGTCTCAATAATTCCTCCCCCTGGCCAGCCGTGGGCACTTGATGGAGGGGAAAGGAACTGGTTGGAATAACGTGTTCCTTCCACGCGCTACGTCCATCCCGGGGAAATCCCCCTGTCAGGTGAAAAGAAACAACTTGGACTACTCATGCATTGAAGGAAGCATGAGGTCAGTCCGTTGTCTCCCCAGGCACGGCAGAGGGAGAGCAGAGCCCAGGATTACATAGGCAATTGGCACTGGGTGAAAATGGGTTGCAAAATCGTGGGATAAAAATTATAGAAGAAAAAAAAAGGGACCGTATATATGGCTGTAACTCTTGACAGAGTACAAATGGAACAGAATAAGGCTAAGGGTCCATTTGGTTGAATTTGTACACTGAGAATTGTACAGTGTAGATTGGGGCTGACGAGGGTCCCAGAGATGGACATGGTTATCAACTGGGGGTCCGTGGTGGTGTGGTGCATATCAAACTGGGGGTCCTTGAAATGAAAAGGCTTGAGAATCACTGCTGCTGTATGCTATATACGACCACTCAACAACACTGTGCTGCTCATACATGCCAACCGATTCACAATGAAGGGGGAATGACCCAAATGCAGAAAATGATGCAGCTCTCAAACGCCTTGACAAGGAGCCAGGGTAATCAGGCTTAAAATGCTTGCTTTTCTCTCTGTAAAGGGGAATTGTCTACTGCTGTGTGCAAGGAGGGGGAAAAAAAATCTGAGCTATTGACGTCCTTCAACTTTTGCATAGTTTAATAAATTCTAATTGGATTAAGGTAGGGGAGAGACGCATGAGGAGACAGCGTTTTCACTTTGCTGATTAGAGTGAAAAATACATATATGCAGCATTGTGCACATCACGGCTGCTGCTGTGCTATTTGCCTTGACAAGCTCATTAAGGCTCGACACACAGACATAGGGAGACGTTAGTGTCGCTCTACACACAGACACAGGGAGAGGTTAGTGTCGCTCTACACACAGACATAGGGAGAGGTTAGTGTCGCTCTACACACAGACATAGGGAGAGGTTAGTGTCGCTCTACACACAGACACAGGGAGAGGTTAGTGTCGCTCTACACACAGACACAGGGAGAGGTTAGTGTCGCTCTACACACAGACATAGGGAGAGGTTAGTGTCGCTCTACACACAGACACAGGGAGAGGTTAGTGTCGCTCTACACACAGACACAGGGAGAGGTTAGTGTCGCTCTACACACAGACATAGGGAGAGGTTAGTGTCGCTCTACACACAGACACAGGGAGAGGTTAGTGTCGCTCTACACACAGACACAGGGAGAGGTTAGTGTCGCTCTACACACAGACATAGGGAGAGGTTAGTGTCGCTCTACACACAGACACAGGGAGAGGTTAGTGTCGCTCTACACACAGACATAGGGAGAGGTTAGTGTCGCTCTACACACAGACATAGGGAGAGGTTAGTGTCGCTCTACACACAGACATAGGGAGAGGTTAGTGTCGCTCTACACACAGACACAGGGAGAGGTTAGTGTCGCTCTACACACAGACACAGGGAGAGGTTAGTGTCGCTCTACACACAGACACAGGGAGAGGTTAGTGTCGCTCTACACACAGACACAGGGAGAGGTTAGTGTCGCTCTACACACAGACATAGGGAGAGGTTAGTGTCGCTCTACACACAGACATAGGGAGAGGTTAGTGTCGCTCTACACACAGACACAGGGAGAGGTTAGTGTCGCTCTACACACAGACACAGGGAGAGGTTAGTGTCGCTCTACACACAGACATAGGGAGAGGTTAGTGTCGCTCTACACACAGACACAGGGAGAGGTTAGTGTCGCTCTACACACAGACACAGGGAGAGGTTAGTGTCGCTCTACACACAGACACAGGGAGAGGTTAGTGTCGCTCTACACACAGACATAGGGAGAGGTTAGTGTCGCTCTACACACAGACACAGGGAGAGGTTAGTGTCGCTCTACACACAGACACAGGGAGAGGTTAGTGTCGCTCTACACACAGACATAGGGAGAGGTTAGTGTCGCTCTACACACAGACATAGGGAGAGGTTAGTGTCGCTCTACACACAGACATAGGGAGAGGTTAGTGTCGCTCTACACACAGACACAGGGAGAGGTTAGTGTCGCTCTACACACAGACACAGGGAGAGGTTAGTGTCGCTCTACACACAGACACAGGGAGAGGTTAGTGTCGCTCTACACACAGACACAGGGAGAGGTTAGTGTCGCTCTACACACAGACATAGGGAGAGGTTAGTGTCGCTCTACACACAGACATAGGGAGAGGTTAGTGTCGCTCTACACACAGACACAGGGAGAGGTTAGTGTCGCCGGTCGGAGCTCAAAAAACACATGGTGATCTGAGCCGTACACACCGGGGCAGGGGTGTCGCACCACATTCTGGGCCCTGGGTATTTTGGGCTTTAACTATTGAAAAATAGCAGATATACAAGCTTGTAGATCTGCTATTTTTGAAAAAACATGAAAATGTGTGCGGAGTCTGAATATTTTTTTTGAAAAAACCTATGTTTCTATGTCAGTGGTGCTCAAATATTTTCATGTGAAGGACCCCCCAAAATGATATGTATTTGGCCACGGACCCCCATCTCAAAATATTTCGTTGCAGGGACCCCCCCAGAAGCAAGATTTTAGTTTTGTAGTTTTAGTTCAAATTCGCTTAAAAAAATGTTCACGACTTCTCAAAAATAGCAGATCTACAAGCTCGCAGCGCGGCACTCGGTGCCGCGCTGTGAGCTTGTATATCTGCTTGTATATCTCCCACTTTGAAAAAACCTGTGATCTAAAGCCAAAGAACTGCATACTGTATATATAGAGGCTCACAACAGCAAAATGATGAATAGACCTCAGTATTGATTATTCAATGTGTGAAAAGTGTACCCCCGTGTTTACCTGCACCGCTTACACTGTATCTCAATTCAAAAGAAATATTATGAGGTTGGAGGCTGTAAAGTGCTCTAATTTGCATCCATAGGAGACCCAATTAATTTGACCGCGTGTCTCTAGAACCACTGCACACGCTGTACACATCCTCAGTGTTCACTTACAGTAGGGGTCTTCAACATTTTCAGGCCAAGGACCCCTTAGCTGAGAGAGAGATGAAGCAGGGACCCCTTAGCTGAGTGAGAGATGAAGCAGGGACCCCTTAGCTGAGAGAGAGATGAAGCAGGGACCCCTTAGCTGAGAGAGAGATGAAGCAGGGACCCCTTAGCTGAGAGAGAGATGAAGCAGGACAGATGAAGCAGGGACCCCTTAGCTGAGAGAGAGATGAAGCAGGGACCCCTTAGCTGAGAGAGAGATGAAGCAGGGACCCCTTAGCTGAGAGAGAGATGAAGCAGGGACCCCTTAGCTGAGAGAGAGATGAAGCAGGGACCCCTTAGCTGAGAGGGAGATGAAGCAGGGACCCCTTAGCTGAGTGAGAGATGAAGCAGGGACCCCTTAGCTGAGAGAGAGATGAAGCAGGGACCCCTTAGCTGAGAGAGAGATGAAGCAGGGACCCCTTAGCTGAGAGAGAGATGAAGCAGGGACCCCTTAGCTGAGAGAGATGAAGCAGGGACCCCTTAGCTGAGAGAGATGAAGCAGGGACCCCTTAGCTGAGAGAGATGAAGCAGGGACCCCTTAGCTGAGAGAGATGAAGCAGGGACCCCTTAGCTGAGAGAGAGATGAAGCAGGGACCCCTTAGCTGAGAGAGATGAAGCAGGGACCCCTTAGCTGAGAGAGAGATGAAGCAGGGACCCCTTAGCTGAGAGAGAGATGAAGCAGGGACCCCTTAGCTGAGAGAGAGATGAAGCAGGGACCCCTTAGCTGAGAGAGAGATGAAGCAGGGACCCCTTAGCTGAGAGAGAGATGAAGCAGGGACCCCTTAGCTGAGAGAGAGATGAAGCAGGGACCCAGACAATCTTTTCATAGATGCCATAGTTTCATCGGTCGACAGCACAATCATCGTGTATTTTGGATTCATGTCAATTTGTGTTTTCAGATATTTAACCACTTGCAGATCTGCAATTTTTGGCTGAAGTTCTCAGAATATGGACGCTATAGGGTTCAAGTGATTAGTATAAAAAAGGAGGAAAAAAGATTCTATCACACAAAGATTTGGAGGACCCCCTGTAGTAACTCTGAGGATCCCCTGTTGAAGACCTCTGCTTTACGGGTCCATCTGGTTCCATGACAATCGTATTCCAGTTAAATTCACAACCGTAGTACCTCCCCCTACAACAACTAGATGGGGCTGTTTCTCATTTTAATAGAGTAACTGCTGTTTCTGCTGTCTGCATTATTACCAGCATATAAAATGCAGATAATAATATACACCACCGTGACCTCACACGTCCGAGCGGCCGACCGGGGATTTCCCCGCAATCCCAGATGGTCCGGTAAAATTAAGGCAGAGGTTGGACAAAATTTTATTATTTAGTTTTTCAACTGATTCTGTTAGGAAATTAGGTCTACTAGCCAGGATAAAAAAAATCTACCACAATCTGCTCACTGCAAATACCCACAGTGGCCAAATCAAGTTGGGCTCCCATCGACTTTCTATACAGGAGGAAAATACACAGAAAAATAATCAGCTTTAAGTAGGATGTGAGGGGTCTAACTAGGGGTTTGTCATGATGCTGAATCCATTGCAAGCATTTGTTTTGCACAAAAAACATTAATTGGTCCCAGAAAACGCCAACAAAAGATGAGTTTTTTGATGACTCATCACTTTTCATCACTAAACCATCATTTCTGGGGCCATTTTTAGCCCAAGGAATGTTTTTTGTGCACAACAAATGCTTGCAATGGATTCAGCATCATGACAAACCCCTAGTTAGACCCCTCACATCCTACTTAAAGCTGATATTTTTTCTGGGTATTTTCCTCCTGTATAGAAAGTCGATGGGAGCCCAACTTGATTTGGCCACTGTGGGTATTTGCAGTGAGCAGATTGTGGTAGATTTTTTTATCCTGGCTAGTAGACCTAATTTCCTAACAGAATCAGTTGAAAAACTAAATAATAACATTTTGTCCAACCTGAGTGTATTTTTTCCCTAGATTTACTAGACTAAGATGGTCACGCCGACGGTGCAACCAACCAACAGCTATATTTTCGTATACTTCAAACAGCCGATCTACATCGACCCGTTGTGAGCTTGTAGATCAGCTATTTGACAAAAGTGTAAGAAAAGGCAAAGAAGTTTTAGGGATAAGGCATGGACAAAAATAGGCAACCAAGTATTTTACCGTCGTGTACATGGTAACCTTCACTGAAAATGGCTTTAGGCCTACTGTAAAAATCACACCATGCATCGGCCACATCTCAGGATCTTTATGGTATGGACAGGGGGTGGGGGTTGGTGGTCTTAAATCACCTTTATACCAAGAATAGGAGGAGGGGGGAAAAAAACGAGCCTACAATACAATGTGGGGAGCAGACCCAGGAGCTTTCAGTGCCTATCAGACAGGCACATCGACGGTAGTGTGAACCTGTGGACAATGGGGCAGACAGCCTATTCAGGTGTAGTTATTGAGGGGCAGGGATTGCATGCACGGTGGCTTCACATTCCTCTGCAGTGGGGTTTTCTGGCCACGGCTACTCATCTCAGTGCTGTGCTGTGTTGCAGGGGTGTCACACCACATTCTGGGCCCTGGGTACAAGGATTCACTGCGGGCCCCCCATGAATGTTCTACATTTGAAAAATCATGAAAATGTGTGCAAGACTTTGAATAATTCAAATCCTTCGTTTTTTGAAAAAACCCATGTTTCTACCTTCTATGTCAGTGGTGCTCAAACCTTTTCATGTGAAGGACCCCCAAAATGATATGTATTTACTATTTGGCCACAGACCTCCATCTCAAAATATTTAGTTCCAGGGACCCCTCAGAAGCAAAATTTGAGTTACAAATGTTTGCTTAAAAAATACATATATTCAAAGATTTGCACACATTTTTTACGACTTTTCAAAAATAGCAGATCTACAAGCTCGCTGTCAGCTTGTATATCTGCTATTTTTCAATAGCTAAAGTATAAAGATTAAGGCCCCTCCACCTTGGGCCCTAGTAACTCAGTCCCACTTGTCCCCCCCTTGTGACGCCCCTGCAGTGCTGTGCAGTGCAGAGTTGCACAGACAGCAGACATTGTGTCCAGATAAAGCACTTCAATCATCCATAATGTCATCTTCGTAGGAAAAGACTCATGAGAGAGGACGCATGGGAAAGGCAGAGGTTTCTTTTTTTCTCGCTTGCTTTGCTCTCCCTCTCTCTCTCTCTCTCTCTCTCTCCCTCTCTCTCTCTCTCTCTCTCTCTCTCTCTTTCTCAGATCATATGACAAGAATGAAAAGTATATACAGTATATATATATATATATATATATATATATATATATATATATATATATATTAAAGATTTAAGGCAGTGCTTGTGTTGACTTATTGATGTTAACCGCACGAACCCACTGGGTCACGTTGTTGTGAGCTTGTATAGATGTGCTATTTTTTTCTTCACGCAGAACGATCGCCCATTATGACATCATGCCCAGCAATCTATGATATGTATAATACAAAATGAGCTTGTAGATTGGCTGTTTTTTTCATTATTTGATGTTATGAAACAAATTATATGACATACATTAGAGTGGGTGTATAGGTAAGGCTTATACATTCCCGTATGGCTTTGTGATTTGATTCGTTTGTATTGATTGAATCCACTGGGAAATATGAAGGTGGAATTTGAATTTGCAGCCTCGTAGTAAAACTTCTCATGTTTTTTACGTAATGGTATTTTTGCTTTTACACTGAGCTTTGTTTTAACCACTAAACCCGTTGTCAGGTGGAAATCTTGTATGTCCAAAACCGTTCCATTCGTATTTATCATTTTAAAACCAGTGAAAATAGCCGATCTACAAGCACACAACGCCTCGCACCGCGAGGCGTTGTGTGCTTGTAGATCTGCTATTTTCACTAGTTTTGTGGGACGTACTTGTGTGATGAAGCAGGGCCTTACTTTACGAAAACAACGCACAAAATGTAAAACTTAGAGATACAAGGTTTCTGCCCGACAGTGACGGTATACTTTGTTGACCGGGGGTCCCTCAGGGGTCTACACTAGGCCCCCTCCAACCCTTCCCCCCTCCCTCTACACCAGGGGTGGGCAACTTTGATGATGGTGAGGGTCACTATATTTCCACCTTCACTCCAGAGGGCCACATTGCCTATTGCTACGTCCTACTTTGTCATATCTCATACAAAAGAAGCAAAAATAGCAGATCTACAAGCTCAAAACGCATCGCAGGCTATTTTTGCCTCTTGAATTGGAATCCTGATTTTTTTTGTTATTTTTTTTATTGGAATCCTGAAATGTAACATTTTGATTCAATTTCAAACGCATTTACCGTTGTTATATACTCATGTTAACTTCATGTACCTAAATACATTGGACATAAAAAAATACATTTTGATACTACTATACTAGTCTATACTAGTCATTAAGCGGAATTAAAGCAAGTCAGGTTTGGAATTACAGCTTAGATCAATAATATATCAGTATTCTGGTATTAACCTGAGGGCCGCATTAAGTGAAGGTGGGGGCCGCATGTGGCCCCCGGGCCGCCAGTTGCCCATGTATGCTCTACACTGTTGCAGCTCTAACAAAACGCCTCACAACGTGATGCGCTGTGCAGCTTGGCGTCAGCATTTTGCTGCAGAGAGATTTGGTCGGTGTACACAGCGGGGGCCGGGGGGGGGACAAGGATAGGAAACCGGTCAACGATGTAGGCTACTATACAGTATAAGGTTTACGTGTTTAAGAGTTTGCTAGGGATGTCCTCCAAATACAATTCGACCAGTGGTGGAAAAAGTACTCATATATTTTATTTAAGTAATAGTATCAATACTGCAATGTAAAATTATACTCTGTTACAAGTAAAAGTCTGGAAATTCAAAATGTACTTGATGTACAAAATGTATGAAAGTGCATCAAAATGTACTTAAAGTACCAAAAGTAAAAGTACCAAAATGTTTGAAAAATGGCAGATCCATAAGCGCACAACACGTGGCGATGCGACACGTTGTGTGCTTGTAGATCGGCTACTTTCAAATAGCCAAGGTATAAAATAGGGCTAAAATAGTAACTAAACTAGTAAACTAGTAACTAAAGTTTTAAAATAAATGTAGTGGAGTAAAAGTAAGAATTTGGAAATACTCAAACAAGTACAAATACCTCAAAATTGTACCTAAGTACTGTACTTAAGTAAATGTACTTAGTTACTTTACACCACTGCAATTCAACAAATAGTCCTAGAAATTTGATGACTAATCAATTTGTTGATTTAATCAACAAATCTATTGAGTTATGTTTGCCGCATACAATCATGCAGAGCCCAGTCTCGTGGAGCTTTTTTGTCACTGTATATTTGCACACGTGAAATCTGCCCTCTGCATTTAACCATCCCATTTCAGATGGCCAGGTTGAGAATTGATATTCTAATGTTGATTTCACAATGGCTATACTGGCTATTGGAAATTATACGTAGATTGGCAGAATCAAAGGTTATATCTAGAGTTTACAAGAGATATGCAAGGGGCAAAAGCATAAAGAATGACTAATGAATTTACGAAGTCTTGGTCGACAACAGGCACGTGCACACATAGTCATCAAAGGGGGCTTGAGCCCCTGCCCTTTTATCTGTCTGTAAAAAGTGCCCCCTCCAGAACCATGAATGCAATTTTTACTATGGCGAAAGAAAAGCAGATGCCCCCTCTTTCCATGCCATACCTGAAGGTAGCATTCAAGAGAAATTGCCTTGTCCAAACTCTCCTGAACTTGAACGCAGCATCTTATGTTGAAAGAATTGCCCTCTCTGTGTAGAAATCCATGCCGTTACGCCACATCGCCAGTATCAACTTGAATATGCTTAGTTTTGTGTGGTATCAAGCACTGAAAATAGCCGACCTCCAAGCTCACAACGCGTCGCGCTGCGACACGTTGTGAGCTTGGAGGTCTGCTATTTTCGATATTTTCACCAAAAAGCCCTTTTAGAAATGTCAGCCCCTGCCTCTCTAACATTCTCTGCACGTCCCTGGTCGACAAAGACAAAAGCGAACGATCAGTCCATTAATGGACTATGAGCGTATACGTACGTCCCTAATTTGTGTTGTATTTTACAGTTGTTATAAATACATAACATTCTGGACATGGCAACATGCTAGGACGTTTGAAAACCTTTGTGGTGTGATAATCGATTCCATACATTGGCCAACAGTAAGATGTGGGACGGCTAATTGAACACTGTAATGGCGGTGCACGGCCGTGGTGGCGGTGGTGGTGGGTGCTGGAGTTGCACGCATTAAAAAACAATTAATTTCCAATACTGTATGCCACTCTTGACTGCCTCTGCGGCAGCATAATAACAAGGGGCTGTCAATGATAAGTAATTTCATAGTCCATTAGGACTTGATTTAGACTATTGAAAGCCATGCGCCCCTTTGGTTCGGATTGAGATACACACGTTGTTTGACTCCAATACTTCATTTTCAGATCTGGCATAATTAATAGGTACACTGCGCTTTCGCTGGCCCAAGGGTTTAGTCAACGTTTTGTTTGTTCTTCTCAGTTGCAGACTGGTTCATACGAATGGCTCCTATTTTTCTATATATTGACATTGAGTCAGTTCCTTTGGTCATATTGATATTTAGCTGAGAGTTTCATAAACTACAGTAATATTGCTCTGGTCTTTGTGTGCTCTCAAGATGAAGTTCAAGTGAACATACACATACTGAACAGGTTATAAAAACCAATACAGTAGCCCAAGGGTCTTCAACGTTTTCAGGCCAAGGACCCCTTAGCTGAGAGAGAGAGATGAAACAGGGACCCCCCTCTACATATTGTATGTGTGATGCCGATTTTCATCGATTTCATAGATAGATTCATAGACTTATTTGACAGCACTGTCATCAGTCTATGTTGGATTTGTGTTTTATTTAACTTGACCTTTCACTCTGTACTTGGTCTGCTCTTTTTTACCTCTACACCAAACCTATTTGCCGAAAATAGCCGATCTACAAGCTCTCAATGCCGAGGCGTTGAGAGCTTGTAGATCTGCTATTTTTGGCTAAAGCTCTCATCAGAAAAGGGATGCGAGGGTTCAAGTTGTTAATTTAAAAGAATGATCCTATCACAAAAATTTGGCGGCCCCCCTGTGGTGACTCTGAGGACCCCCTAGGGGTCCCGGACACCTTGTTGAAGACCCCTGCAGTATAGCCCCTACTGTAGGCTACGTACATGCATGGACATAATGTTAAGAAAGACTAACCAAATCAGGTATCAGCTTTGCCTTGCCTAACAATGTTATTTTTACATGAATACAGACGTTGGCAGTATGCGACAATGTTACGTATAGCTTGAATACATATATTTGTATTTGTAACATTTGTAAAAGTAGACTATAATAGTCCTTAATTGTGACGTTAAAAAAAAGATGCCCATATTATGCCAACCTTGAGAAGAACATTTGAATATTCAGTACAGTGCAGAAGTTTAGCTAATGACATAAATTGTCATCTGTATCACTAATTGGGCCACCAGAGTGCTGGATGCAGTAATTAGTTTGCAGCAGGGTTCAGCTGTTGACACCGCTGTAGTAGACTAATTGTGGCTGCCTGTCCTGTCTGAACTTGTGCAGTTCTTCAAAGAGGAGAGCCCGCACATGTGGTAATGTGTACAGTGTGTATGTACATCAGTCATAAAAGCCTTGGTAATATACGCAAATCTAGTTTAGACTACAGCACAGTACACGTAGCTATAAAACATGTTCACAATAATGTATTATATTGTCGTTGTCGAGTGGAAACCTTGTATGTCCAAACCGTTCGTTTTGTATTTATCATTTAAAAAAATGATTTAAACTAGTGAAAACAGCCGATCTAAAAGCACACAACGCCTCGCGGTGCGAGGCGTTGTGTGCTTTTAGATCGGCTAGATCGTGCTTGTAGATCTGCTACTTTTGCGCGACGGCCTTGTATGATGAAGCAGGGCTTTGCTTTGCGAAAAGAATTACATATTTGAAACTTGGAGATACAAGGTTTCTGCCCGACAGTGACGATATCTGATGTACCTGTAATATTAGATAGAAGAAAAAATAGAGTCCACAGTGGCTTGTGCTTTCATGGATATTTAGTAAATGTTTGGAACATTCAGCTCTTTCTCATTGCCATTATTAAGTAAAAAATGCTCCTTGCACAAATATTTGATGTCTGGTGCAGCGGAAAATAAATATAGCTATATCAAATCTTAGTTGTATTTGAGGAATGTGAGGAATCCCAGTGGCAAGGCGTTTTGTTTCTAGAGAAGTATGCCATTTTATTCACCGTACAGAGTATTAAGAGGCGGAAAATTATATGAGAGGGAAAATCATTCTCCGTTAGGACACTGGCTGTATCTTTGTATAAATAGATCATTCAACAGCCACACTGCATTACACATAATTATGCTGTAAATATGGGGACTATCAGAGAGAACAATCAGACAATTTCCCCTCTCTAAACACAGAGAGATGTGGAAAACTATTCCAGGATATTTCTTCAATGGCATAATATAGGCAAAGGCAAGACATTGCTGATATCTGTATCTTGTTGGACACAGATCATATCGTCACTGTCGAGCAGAAACCTCGTATCTCCAAGTTTCAAATTTGTACGTTCTTTCGCAAAGCAAAGCCCTGCTTCATCATACAAGGCCGTCACACAAAAGTAGTGAAAACAGCAGATCTAGAAGCACACAACGCCTCGCACCGCGAGGCGTTGCTTGTAGATCGGCTGTTTTCACTAGTTTAACATTTTAAAATGCTAAATGCAAAACGAACGGTTTTGGACATAGAAGGTTTCCACCCGACTGTTTTGACTCTGTATGTATCTATCTTCACAGAATTAGAATGCACATACGGTAAAGTAGAGGACTGTTTATTCGTTTGTTGTATTGTTTTATTGTATCGTAACTGTGATATGGATCTCCCTGAGTCTTAAATAAAGATTGAATTGATTTGAATTGTACACATAACGTAAACACTGAAACGTTGCACAGCGCCCTTCAGATACAAATAACAGCCAGGATAAATAAGCAGGGATTTAGTGGCTTACTCTCAAACTGTCATTTAAACTCAAGTCACTGCTGCAAATTATTACGAGACCCGATATGTGGAACTATTGAAGGTGTATTCAGTGATAATGAAAGTGGCCGGGGGTCATCTTGTTCCTTACTGGCCTTACAGCGTGGAAATGTTTAGTTTTTTTATAGACTTTTTACACTATTATAATGTTCTCGTTTTGATCATCAGACCCAATCACTGAATATCGGTAGGCCTACAGTACGTCTCCAGCTTCAGGATATGTATGATACTGATTTACAACGAGACTGTGGCATTTTATGAGTTCAGTAGTTTACGATCTAGGCATTTAGCAGACGTTCTTAATTCAGAGCGACTGTGGTTCTCAAAACTTTTATTTTGACCATCATAACTAAACGTCATAACATAACTACGGCCATACTCTACCCTGATTGGTCGAGGACTGGCTGGCCACCTCTGAAAACCGAATCTAGCTATGCTCGTAACACGGGCCATGGTGGAAGTCCTTATATGGTCAGCACACATTCTAGTGAGGAGAATGAATGGAAAATGTACCAATTATATTTTTATTTGAATGAAATACAATCACTGAATATACCTTTGGGTCTTAAGTAGTGCATGTGGTCATTTCATGGATAAGGAAATGACGATGTTGGTCAGCAATCCTGATTTAGTTTCATTCTCCACCGCCCGCTAAAGCTGTTCTAACAGTTAGTCAGATGGAAACAGAGGGCTAACAGCCTTACATTTTACACAGTGCGCAAAAACAGCTGGTGTTATTTAGCAGCGTCTTCCAACTCCTTTCTGAAACACCCCTGTTACCTTGCTTGAACCGGATGAATTATGCACTGGAGTGGGACAGGAATGGATCGAAGAGGGTGACTCTGTTCTGTGCTGTTAGCAGTAGGCACAGGCACACCCCTCTCCATTCTGCCCCATAACGTTGCCTTTTCTAAATTTAGAGACGACAATTATTTTTTACACATTTTTCTCTCCCAATTTAGTCATTACACCAATTAACACTCGGGTGACTGAAAAAAAAATCACTTCCACTGTCAATAGAACAACAGACAATAGAACCCCGCTGGCAGCAGGGGAGGAGGTGTTGCTCTACTGGGCAAAAAGGGTACCTGTCAATTTGACTGATAAATGCAGTCAGAGTGGTATAATCGTATATTATTTTATACTTAGGAAACGTTTCAGAAGGGGGAACATTGTCTTGAGTATTTAGGAAAAGTCATGGAAGGGGAAATGTCTGAGACCTTAACGGGGAGAGTTCTTGCACTTTGCGATCTCAAAATCGGTCAAAATGACCGGTTAGTCACCCGTGTGTTAACCCTCCCCACACATTTCTGTGCTGACACTGACACTGTAACCTACTGACTCACATGACAGCGAGGAGCCACCAGCGGGAGGACGATCGCCCTCCCCGAAAACACGGCCCTTGTATTGATCTAAACCAGACCTGGGCATTGTGCGGCCCGGGGGCCGTATGCAGCCCTTTGGTTCACTCTGACCGGCACGTTAATGGCAAAGGACAAAATAAACACATGTTCTAATTTTCGGCCCGGCCCTCCACAATATCTTCTGTTGTTCATGTGGCCCCATGGAAATAATAATTCTCCACCCTTGATCCAAACGCTTGACCAAGCCAGACACACAGCGGTGGGTTTGAACCCTGCACCACCTGAGTGGCCAGGTTTTACATACAGTGACATTTACTGTATGTACATTAGGTATTCAGTCTTATGATAGAGAGTGGCCAGGAATCCACTGGGAAATGAATTCCATCTTAACATTTATAATATATAATGTGATGTGTCAGGTGAAGCATGACCAATCCTGTCTGATCAGAACGGGGACAGAAGATGTCCTCTGAACTCAATGGACTTCTGGGGTTTTGGAGTTACAGAAAGGAAAACAGGTTTACTTTAGGTCAGGGGTCTTCAACGTTTTCAGACCAAGGACCCCTTAGCTGAGAGAGAGATGAAGCAGGGACCCCCACAACCTGTACATAGATTCCATTATATAGTTTCATTGTTTGACAGGACAATCATCAGTGTATTTTGGATTCATGTCAATTCATATTTTCAGATATTTAACCACTTGAACCGTCAATACTTAATAAACTTGACCTTTCGCTCTGTACTTAGTCTGCTCTTTTTCCCCTCTACACCAAACCTCTTTGCTAAAAATAGCCGATCTGCGAGGCGTTGTGAGCTTGTAGATCTGCTATTTTTGGCTAAAGTTCTCAGAATAAGGACACTAGGGTTCAAGTGGTTAATATAAAACAGGAGAAAAAAGGTTCTATTACACAAAGATTTGGAGGACCCCCTAGAGTAACTCTGAGGACCCCCTATGTGTCCCGGACCCCCTGTTGAAGACCGCTGGCTTTAGGCGACAAAAAAAGCTTTAGCTGACAGAAAAGTTCTCCGACCTAGAACAATAGTCCGGTTGCCTATAGCAACCAGACTAATTACAAATAATGCCACTTAAAATGTTCACCCTGGTTTCACAGAGATATCTAGTTGATATGGAGGATTAAACAAACAAAGAATCATAACGGATCACAACAAAATTACCCGGCTTGTTCAATCTCATGTTTCAAGACCGGCTGTAACCAAGCACAGCTAGTATTTATGCCATGTTGTAACCAAGCACAGCTAGTATTTATGCCATGTTGTTCCAGTTATGCCAGGTACAACTGACAGATAATCATCTTTAACCGCCAATTTATATGCACAGAACAGTTTCAATCAAAGTCAAAGCTAATTAACTGTGTGGGCATTTCACAAATGCAAGGGGAGTAAAAAGATGATATATTGCTTTGAAATGTGGCCCTGAGAAGCCTTGCCATGTTCAACGCTAGGAGACCTCCAATACTGTACTGTACTGTACTGTACTGTACTGTACTGTACTGTACTGTACAGTATAAGGTCACACAGCATCAGAATCCATTAAATGAAGAGTGGGTAAATTCAGTTGTCAGAGGACATTCATATACAGAGCCACTGTGTCCTCAGTTTTAATTATTCAGCAGAGTATATTTGTTTTTTACATGAGCACAGTCGACGAGCCATGACAGGGTACGTTGCAGCTATCATCCTCACGACGGACTATATGCCTAATTTATGCTCCACCGTACGACATATATGGATTGGACGACATGAAAATGTCATATCACGATTATCGTGACAAAAGAAATCGCGGTTTACGATATTATCTCGATAATCTAAATCCATTATCCTTGGCAAAAAATAGCAGATCTACAAGCTCACAACACGTCACGTTGTGACGCATTTTGAGCTTGTAGATCGGCTATTTTTTGGCAAAGACATTTGATAGGGTGAAAAAAAAAGACTGTATCAACTATCAAGTACGTATATTAAGTACCGTTTATCAATTATAGAGGGTGTATATTATAAGTACCTTTTACCAATTATAGAGGGTTTAAGTGGTACCGGATATGCAGCTCGGCAAATAAAAGGTGAATTGATCCCAGTGCATGACTAGAGGACGATATCACAATAAATTAAATCTCCACGACACGATTATCGCGAGTGTTTTTTTATCACGATAAACGATAACGTCGCGTATCGTCCCATCCCTACAACTATATGCCTCCACCGTACGACAGCATCGCAAGATGAAAAAAGGCCGGTCGGTCTATATAGATGGTCTACTTTGGGGCGTGTGCATGACAAGTATAAATTGAGCCTGCGTCCTGCATAGTGTTCAGTGAGCCAGGAGGACGGTCGGAGCATGCATGTTGCAGGCATCTTCCTCATGACTAAGTCCTGCATGTGACACCATGTCCCCTGTGCTGATAGATGCAGGCTGGCAGTCTGAACCCAGGCAGGAGCTGTTTTACCCCTGCAAAAGGATCGGACAAGTTGTGCCGTGGAAAAGCTGACAGCATGAATTATGAAAGTCTCATTAGAGGCTGTTGGAAATACTTTATCTTGATATGAAATATGGCCGTTGTATCACATTTTCTTCCACAGTCTGAAGGCAGACATAGTTTTTTCTTTTTTTCTTCGTGGCATTCCGTTTTCAGTTAGTGTGGAAATTAGGGTTGGAATTTTCAATTGGACCCCAAACCGCTTCTATTAAATCGAAGGTCATTGCTCTGTACGCCAAAGCAAAACGACTTGGAAAAGGGACGAGGCATGCTTTTTGAAAATTGGCTGCGGTTGCAAAGGTGTTAAAAAAATGTGTCATGTTTCTCACTTGACAGATGCAAGGCTTGGCATGGCGGCGGCGTCGGGAGCTTGGCAGTGTCTGTGACTGCCAGGTCGTCTTCTGGGGTTGTGCGTTCCGGCGGCCCCGTGCCAAAGCGCTTTCTCCCATCGCTCTTCCAATATCCCTTAGCAATACTGTAATTAAAAAAAGAAAGCCACTCAAAGGATGAGTTATAGCGCCACTGATCCAAATCAAATGCGCCTGCCTGTCAAAATCAGAGGCCCATCCTGTTTTGAGGTGCTTGTGCAGAAACTGCTAAATTAGATCAGTTTTTTTTAGATCATAGATTTTTGTACCCTAAAGGAGTAGTTCACCCCAAAATGACTTTTTCTCTATTGATTACTCACACCATGGAGACTTGAGTTCAATAATATTTTTTGTTTTTTGTCGACAAAAAAGTGATTATAGTAAACTTACCCTGACGGTTTCCCCATCCAGTGCCATGCATTTGGGTCCCCATCCGGAATCAATTGGGATACATTTACTATAATCACATTTTTTTCTTAGGAATGCGACGAATACAAAAATATATTATTGAACTCAAGTCTCCGTGGCATGAGTAAACAATAGAAAAAGTATTTTTGGGGGTGAAATACTCCTCTAAAGGAGCTAGAGTCAACTTTTTCTTGAAAAACGGACGCTAAAATAAAAATGTTTCATGTGTTTCTATTCAAAAATGAATATATATTATTTTATGGATTGATAAGGGATGTAAACAAAGTCAGTCTGACAACGGCCAAAATTATTATTTTACGCTTTTTGTGGTCATTTTTGAATAGAAACGCATATAAGAAGCGTAATCTTTTTTTATAAAAGTTTCAAAACATTATTTTTATTTTAGCGTCCGTTTTTCAAGGAAAAGTTGACTATAGCTCCTTTAAGCTTGCATTTTATCTTTTAACCACTCAGGCCCAAATATACTTTGTCGTACGACAGGGAGTGAAAATAGCCAATCTAGCTCAGATTGTGTAGATCGTCTATTTTTGCCATTTGCTTTTTTTTTTTTACGCTGAAAAATGTTGACATTTTGAGGGGTATCTTTCTGAAAATGTTTGCCTGTAATAATTATGCCATGCCACAAAATACCAGCTTGAAAAAAGCGGTTCATTATCATTATTAAAGTATTTAGTCACAAAATGTCCTTTGTTGTGTCTCTCACGGTCCTCGCTATACCAAGCATAATGAGGTGAACGTTCTGGAGGGGCTTTTATCTTTTCATACGGTGTAAACTAAGTCGTTGCTAGCTACACACTCCTCCTGACACTTGTGTTGTGTGTGAGTCGGTTTCATTAGTAATCCGCTTCCGTCCTTGTTTTCGGCGGGTACACAAGTAGTCCTTTCATTGGTGTCCCCTGCAGCAGCCAGGCCCCGTTTTGGTCACGGGCAAGGGTGTCACACCAAATTCTGGGCCCTGGGTGGGTACAAGGATTCACTGTGGGGCCCCCCCATGAATGGGAATGCATTATTATGCATTATGTTGCGCTTTAACCATTGAAAAATAGCAGATATACAAGCGAGCTTGTAGATCTGCTATTTTTGAAAAAATCGTGAACATTTGTCTTTGAATATTTTTGACACGATTCTAATGTCTTAAATCCTTCTAAGGTTTCTATGTCAGTGGTGCTCAAACCTTTTCATGTGAAGGACCCCCAAAATGATATATATTTGGCCACGGACCCCCATCTCAAAATATTTAGTTTCAAGGACCCCCAGAAGCAAAATTTTAGTTTAGTTTTTCGCTTAAAAAATACATATATCCAAAGATTTGCACACATTTTCACATCTTTTCAAAAATAGCAGATCTACAAGCTCGCAGCTTGTATATCTGCTATTTTTCAATAGCTAAAGTATAAATTAGGGCCCCTCCACCTTGGGCCCTAGTAACTCAGTCCCACTCCTCCCCCCCCCCCCCCCAGTGTGACACCCCTGGTCATGGCTGCTTCAGCAGTGTCCCTTTTAGGGAGGGGAGAAGAGAAAAAAAAAGGTTGTTGATTTTGAAAGTTATGCTGTGACCTTGGCATTGCTTTAAAGAACACCATTGGACCATTCATTTTCTGACAGCGCCACATGGCCATGCCGCGTCGCACGTCGCTCATGCTCCAGAATAAATAAATGATAAGAAAAATAAGTCTCTCCATTCTTTTCAGAAGCCGTTGAGTAAAAACACTCTGGTCGCAGTTATTGGGTTCTGATGTATTTCGATTCTGGGGGGCTGAAAATACTGCAGAACTGATTATTTAGAAACACTCCGCTAAAACACGGCCCTTGTATTGCTCTAAACCAAGGGTCTTCAACAGGGGGTCCGGGACCACCTAGGGGGTCCTCAGAGTTACCACAGGGGGGCAGCCAAATCTTTGCGTGATAGGATAATTATTTTAAAATGAACGACTTGAACCCTCGCATCCCAATTCGGAAGAGAACTTTAGCCAAAAATAGCCGATCTACAAGCTCTCAACGCCTCGCAATAAATAGGTTTGGTGTAGAGGTAAAAAAAAAAAGAGCAGACCAAGTACAGAGTGAAAGGTCAAGTTTTAGTAAGTAACAATGATTTAAGTGGTTAAAAGAAAAACACATCAACACAAATCTAACAGACTGATGAAAACTCGTCTCTCCATTCTTTTCAGAAGCGTTGAGTAAAAATACTCTGGTCGCAGGCATGTACACACATAGACATCAAAGGGGGCTTGAGCCCCTGCCCTTTTATCTGTCTGTAAAAAGTACCCTCTCCAGACCATGAATGCAGTTTTTACTATGGTGAAATAAATGCAAATGCCCTCTTTCCATGCCATACCTGAAGAATTGCCTTGTCCAAACTCTCCTGAACTTGAATGCAGCATCTTATGTTGAAAGAATTGCCATCTGTGTAAAAATCAAGCATCGAAACTAGCCGACCTCCAAGCTCACAATACGTCGCAGCGCGACGCATTGTGAGCTTGGAGGTCTGCTATTTTTGATATTTTCACCAAAAGGCCCTTTTAGAAATTTCAGCCCCTGCCTCTCTAACATTCTCTGCACGTCCCTGGTTCAGATGTATTTCCATTCTTGGAGGCTGAAAACACTGCAGAACTGATTGTTTAGCCCGAGGACGTGTCAGGCTCCAGAGTCTGCGTTTGTGCAGCAGAAAACAGAAAACTCAAGTCTAGCGAATGTTTTGATGACTTGCATTCGCTGCATTCCACACATAAATAATATGACAACAGAAACACTCCCTGAAGTAAATGGCAAAGTGGTCAAATGATTTGCTCAGGGCCCGCAGCAACAGTGCCTTTTTTTGTTTTGATGCAGTGCTTGGGTAACGTCAGAGCAGAGCTCCATCTAGGATGCTCTTTGAGGTATTGCTCGGTGAAGGGGTGTCGCACCAAATTCTGGGCCCTGGGTGGGTACAAGGATTCACTACGGGGCGCCCCATGGGAACGCATTATTATTATTACGCGTTATTTTGTGCTTTAACTATTGAAGAATAGGGTGCCCTACACACTACAGGCGGTTGCCGTCGGGGCTGCCGCTAGGATCAGCGGTGGCCGCACCGCGGTGAGACACAAACACACTCGTTCAGTGATTAAACGCTGCGCGGTATTTCACAAAGATGAACACAATCCATCTCTCACCGCCCGCGTACGCATGCACAAACGAGCACGCTCGCGGGGGATTTCACGGGGCCGCGCCCGCTCTCCTCGCCGCCCCAAAACTCCGCTGCGCGGCTGAAAAAGAAGCCCGCCTCCCATTGAAAATGAATTGCTAGGAGGCGGTGACCGCGGCTAGTGTGTAACCCCCTTAGTAGATATACAAGGGCAAGAAAAGTGTGCAAGAAATGAATTTTTTAATTCCTTCTAAGGTTTTTTCAAAAAACCTTAGAAGGATTTAAAATATTCATTTCTTGCACACATTTTCACTTCTTCATGTAAAGGACCCCCAAAAGGACATGTCTTTGGCCACGGACCCCCATCTCAAAATATTTAGTTCCAGGGACCCCCCCCCCCCCCCCCCCCCCCCATAAGCAAAATTTGAGATACAAATATTTACTTAAAAATACATATATTCAAAGATTTGCACACATTTTCATGACTTTTCAAAAATACAATCTACAAGCTTGCAGCGCGGCACTTGTTGCCGCGCTGCGAGTTACTAGGGCCCAAGTGGGACTGAGTTACTAGGGCCCAAGGTGGAGGGGCCTTCATTATTTTATACTTTAGCTACTGAAAAAGTAGCAGATATACAAGCTCACAGCGTGGCACCGAGTGCCACGCTGTGAGCTTGTATATCTGCTATTTTTGAAAAGTTGTGAAAATGTGTGCAAATCTTTGAATATATGTATTATATATATTTTTTTTTTTAAGCAAACATTTCTAACTCAAATTTTGCTTCTGGGGTGGGGGGGGGGGGGGGGGGGGGTCTCTGGAACTAAATATTTTGAGATGGGGGTCCGTAGACAAATACATATAATTTTGGGGGTCCTTCGTGTGAAAAAGTTTGAGCACCACTGACATAGAAACATAGTTTTGTTTTTTTGTTTTTTAAACACCATAGAAGGATTTGAAACATGCAACGATTTTCACGATTTCTCAAAAATAGCAGATCTACAAGCTCGCAGCGCGGCACTCGGTGCCGCGCTGCGAGCTTGTATATCTGCTATTTTTCAATGGTTAAAGCACAGGGGACCCCCACAGTGAATCCTTAGTATACCCAGGGCCCAGAATTTGGTGCGACACCCCTACTGTGCCTGCCTGGTGCCTCTGCACTTCACGTGACTCTTCAATGAGGTGCGCTTGGTTTGCAGTTCAGCAGAATGCTAATTTGGCCTCAATCTGAGTCATTAGGAGAGTCAACGGGAAGCAAACAGATGGCTGAAGGAATATGATGGATAATTGTGTGTCTCGGAGGACAATTGGTAATTTGTATCCGATTGTGTGCAACCCCCTCATTTTCTTAATGAAGGCCTAATTGAGTTTTTTTGGAATGGCTCAAGCATATGGCACTAGCCAACATAACAGTAAAGGCTGCGTGCATGGAGTGTATGTAGATTAGGAAAACATAGACACAATAACGTACCTCTGAGCACGTTATGAAACGTTCAATGTTATATTTTGAAAGTGGAAAAGCATGTGCACACACAGACATCAAAGGGGGCTTGAGCCCCTGCCCTTTTATCCTTGTGTAAAAAGTGCCCTCTCTCCAGACCATGAATGCAGTTTTTACTATGGTGAAAGAAATGCAAATGCCCCCTCTTTCCATGCCATACCTGAAGGCAGCATTCAAGAGAATTGCCTCGTCCAAGCTGTCCTGAATTTGAATGCAGCATCTTATGTTGAAAGAATTGCCCTCTCTGTGTAGAAATCCATGCCGTTACGCCACATCTCCAGTATTGACCTGATTATGCTTAGTTCAGTGTGGTATCAAGCACCGAAAATAGCAGACCTCCAAGCTCACAACGCGTCGCAGCGCGACGCGTTGTGAGCTTGGAGGTCTGCTATTTTCAATATCTCAAAGGCCCTTATTTTCGAGATTTCAGCCCCTGCCTCTCTAACATTCTCTGCACGTCCCTGGCCTTTTCAACGCCCTCTTGGCGGCATTATTTGGATTTTTTTCAATTATTTACATTCCAAGTTATGTTATCATAATTGTGTAATCTGCCAGTTGTTCATAATGACAGTTTATTTTTGCTAAGAGGGATCACATTAAGCAAAAAAAAAAACGACTTTGATCTTCAACCCAAATTGATGCGACTGTGCAAACTCCCTCTGATACCCTGCGGAAATAAATGAGCCCTCGCAAACCCCACAGGGGTGTCTTTATCAAAACACACTCTAACGACCAATTACTCTGCTCTCGCCATTTGAGACCTTTGCCTCTCAAAATGCAATGGAGATTAGGCTATTATTTAAAACAGTTGTCATGGAAACATTTTCAGTTCCTGCCTGGCATACTTTGGAAGCTGTTTCATCATGCAGATTGTTCTCTCCAACACACACCCGCTTTAGATAAAAATGATTTAAAAGCTGCAATCGCAAACTTTTTTATATGTGGTTATTTCTGTATGGTAGAGTATGTTAATACGGTGTACCTAACACAACTGCAGTGGTTGAGAGGTGGTGTCCCTGCACTTAGAATAGCTAATGTTTAATTTGTAATTTTAGATGTACGATTAGCTTAATGGTCCTTAAATTGTCTCTTTAGAAATGTGCAGACACCCTCTATACACTTAAACATTATCTTGGTCTGTTTACAGTTGAGTGAGAAAACAATGTTGCACATTAAGCTAATCGTCTGGGGACCACCCCAAATACTGTGGGGACCCGACCCACAGGTTGAGAACCACTGAGTAAGACCACCACTGGTTGACAAAAGGTATTGCATGAAAGTCGAAGGGAAATATCTCGCCTTCCCAAATGGGCTCTCCACTATACAGTAGTCACACACATGGCACTGGGACGTCCAATCCCTGAGTAGGACCATTAGAGTCACGGATTACACAGCTTTTAAACATGTTTTTTTTACCCACAAACATCAATACACCCCCTGTCTCCTGTCAAGTTCTATTTTCAGCCCAACATTTGTTGTATTTCTTTCTTTGCATTGTGCAATGTGCAGCCAGTCTCTCTGCCTCAGAGAACATACTGAACACATGGGCTAGCGGGTTAGAGAGGTCTCTCCCCACCCCAACCCAACCCTCCCCTCCGTGTTGCACGCTTGGCTATATTTTAAGAAAGAGCGCTGGTCAAAGCACACTGGTGGTAAATGAAGTGCTACTCATTAAGGGCTACATGGGTGTCAGACAGACGGGCGAACAGTCAGTCAGGCAGGCATGCATGGAAGGCCCGGGAAGTGAATCACTCCCTGATAGAAGCTACTCATCGGAGGCCCCTTTGAGTAAAGGCTCATTTCATGCAAGGTTACACACGTCAGTCATTGGCTATGGTGGGGGGCAGGCCGCTCTTCTTTTTTTTTTTACTGCCTCCATATAAAATTACACATGGAATGTGTCCGCACCGCACGCTGGTTGGAGATGGACCTGGAAATGAAATGTCTACTGCTCGCGC
This sequence comes from Nannobrachium achirus, assembly GCF_963921795.1. Lineage (NCBI taxonomy): Eukaryota > Metazoa > Chordata > Actinopteri > Myctophiformes > Myctophidae > Nannobrachium > Nannobrachium achirus. Next base: position 3,903,889 of record NC_137833.1, on the reverse strand, counting down.
AGTCCCCTGGGGGCACGTACGTATGTGTGATCACTGGCAGTGTTTAAACGTCACATTTCTCGTACGCACGGGGGGATCAGGCGCTGCTGCATGCTGCTGCTGCGGCGATGGCTGAAGTCGCGCCACGCCGTGCATGCCCGGCGCCCAGGGAGTTCATTTGTCTTTTATTCGCTCGATTGACGCCGTTTTTCTCCGCGTGTTTCCTCGTGTGAGATCTGCGTGCGACGCACTTAGTTACGGGTGATCTGTTCTACTTCGTCATGCGATGGCGTCGTCATAGGCTGAAATTATACAGCCGATCTATTCTAAAGCTCACAAATAGTAGGGGATTTTATTTATAAGATATTTGACCAATCTGCGAAGTAAATCGTTACCAAGAAATTTCTTCACCAATGTGTTTCTAAAGGTGTGTAATAATAATACTAAAAGGTAAATTCAACTCCCGGGGGAAACCTCATAAAAAAACTGATTTGCGTTTGTGTCCCATTAATTTATTATACAGGAAAATAATACAAAAAATAAATATGCTTTAAGTAGCATGTGAAGGGTCAAACTAGGGGTTTTTCACTATGCTGAATCCATTGCAAGCATTTGTTTTGCACAAAAAACATTCCTTGGGCTAAAGACGGCCCCACAAAACGATGGTTTAGTGATGAATCATCACTTTTCACCGTTTTGTAGGGGTCATTTGTAGCCCACGGAATGTTTTTTGTGCAAAACAAATGCTTGCAACGGATTCAGCATCATGAGAAACCCCTAGTTTGACCCCTCTCATGTTACTTAAAGCAGATTTATTTTTTGTATGTTTTTCCTGTATAATAAATTAATGGGACACAAACGCAAATCAGTTTTTTTATGGGGTTTCCCCCGGGAGTTTAATTTCAACCTTTTAGTACATATTATTACACACTTTTAGAAACACATTGGTGAAGAAATGTCTTGCCTGGTAACGATTTACTTCGCAGATTTTCTTATGTTCCCCTTACTAAAAGCACATGATGAAAAGCGCTGCGAGATTCATGATCAGATATTTTCTGGGGAGTGCTTCGCTGTTCCTACGTGTCATCTTTTCGACACCCAACCCAAACCCTTACCCTAACCTCCGTGGGGTGAGTCGCTAACCCTCCGGACGCTCCTTTGTCGAAATGACGGTCGTTTCGAAAGAGCGAGATTTCCCCATTTTCTGTGCGCAACGGCGCAGCATAAATAGAGTACCATAGTCCTGGTGTCACTCCCAGCCGTAGGGATGGAGCTCGTTAATCTTTATTGATAATGAGCACCTTATCGATCCTGCTTATTGAGCCGGGCTTTTATCGAGCCCCACTATTGAGCGTTTTCTCATATTTTGTGGAAAGAAGCGAGACGAAATCTGAACAGAACTGGTGTCTTTTTTTATTGGCCAGTTGTTGTGACTGTGAGTTTGTGGCTGACCACCACCTATGAAGATGACGATTGACAAAAGTATCAAATATTATCATTAAATATCATTAAAACAATCATTCATTAGTGTGCAATAAGTCTTAAATGGCTTTATATTAAAGGGCCAGTTCACCTCTGGGACAACCAGATCTTATTTTATTGTTGTGTGGGACAAGATCAACACAATCCTGAGTTATTTTTTGTGTTCAATCTGTGTTTTGAGATATTTTAGTATTTCAGAATGAATGATGATGCATTTTGCATCATATGATGCAGCATGACGAGTCATATGATGCAAAATGCATCATCGTTCATTCTGAAATACTAAAATATCTCAAAACACAGACCAAACACAAAAAATAACTCTGAGAATATATAACTTTAAGAATAGTACTGTGATCATTTCTTGATCGCCTCTTGTCTTGATTGTTCAAACATGAAGTCATGGGCCACTATGCTCGATAACAGGCTTGATAAGCCCAAAGCTTATTGATACCGGGTACTCAATACATTTGATATCGAGTTTGTAGCGGGCCCTTGTTTCCAGCTCCATCCCTATACTCCCAGGGGTACTACTGGGGTCACAGCTTTTTTTTGGTATTGGAAAGCTCACAGGCAAATCTTAGATCGCGTCATATAAGAACTGTGTTCGAAAAATAGACAAACCACCCCGGCGATTTTGTCAGGTACTGTATGTGACTCTGAGTTACATTTCACTCATATGAATATGAGTGAAATCGCCGGGAAGTGTTTTTGTTTATTTTTAGAACACAGTTGCTGCAATCCTAAGATTCCCCTGAGGGATTTCCAATGCGAAAATATTAATGCTGTGACCCAGGGGACTGACGCCCTCCAAACAGCCTTCTAATGGGATAGCAGTGTGACGGGGTCTAACAAGGACACCCAACCACAATCTGAGGATTTTAAAGAGAAATATCGTCGTTGTCGGGTGAAAACCTTGTATGTCCAAAACCGTTCGTTCAGTAATCCTGGTCTCAATAATGCCTCCCCCTGGCCAGCTGGGGCACTTGATGGAGGGGAAAGGAACTGGTTGGAATAACATGTTCCTTCCACGCGCTACGTCCATCCCGGGGAAATCCCCCGTCAGGTGAAAAGAAACAACTTGGACTACTCATGCATTGAAGGAAGCATGAGGTCAGTCCGTTGTCTCCCCAGGTGTGGCAGAGGGAGAACAGAGCCCAGGATTACATAGGCAATTGGCACTGGGTGAAAATGGGTTGCAAAATCGCGGGCTAAAAATTATTTAAGAAAAACGTTTTGCATTAATCATTTTTAAAATGATTTAAACTAGTGAAAACAGCCGATCTACAAGCACACAACGCCTCGCGGTGCGAGGCGTTGTGTGCTCGTAGATCTGCTGTTTTCACTACTTTTGTGCGACAGCCTTGTATGGTGAAGCAGGGCTTTACTTTATGAAAAAACGTACACATTTGAAACTTGGAGATACGAGGTTTCTGCTCGACAACGACGATATACTGTAGTGGAGATGCTAGACAGCAAATGCAGCCTGCTTACAGCAAAGACAACCAGAATGTAAGCATCACGGCAAGCTGACAGAAATGTAATGCATAGATTTAGCCTCACCGGCAACAACCAGGAGGCTAAATGGTTCTCAAATGCTTCCGTTTCAAATTGATACATATTTTAGGCCAGGACCCCTGTTTAAAAAGATGTTGTGCCAAAGATCTCCATAAGAGAGGATTTGTATTATATTTATTTCTGTTAGATTAGATTCAGTACAGAATTCTCTCTATTACAGCTATAGGGAGATAACGGTGGAGAGAGTGAACCCTATCTGAATAATAGTCATTATACATTCCCTCATTCGGCTATAACTTCTAGCCCGGTGAAATAACATTGAAATTAAACTGTTCCTCTTTTTGGCTGGGGGTCCTCTTGGAACCCCCTCAAAGACCCCTTGGGGGTCCCTGGACGCACTTATTGAGAGCCACTGGCATAAAGAGCCGTGTTATCTCCAAGCCATGTTCCAAGCCGTAATCTGAATATTCTGTTCCAGTCGCCTATTCACAGTCTGTTCATGGACAACCCATTGATGTCATTCCCATTGTCCTTGCCAGCTACTGGGCACTGGGCAGCTATAAATATGTAATCACACAATCATAAATATTTAAAAAATATATTCAAACAACAGATTTTTGGACACTGCTCCTACAGATTTTGCCCTAAAATCATGCAAAGCGGTACACAATATCTCTACAGTCATGTCATCAAAATGCATCTGTCCCATCTAGCGCCACCATCTGGCCGATTTTTTTAAAACACATTTTTGGACACTGCTCCTACGGATTTTGCCCTAAAATCACGCAAAGCGGTACACAGTATCTCCAAAGTCATGTCATCAACATGGATCTGTCGCATTTCCCATATTCCCTCCTGATTTGCTACCATTGCCTTCTAAAGTTTGTGTATGTGACCTGACGGTCGCTTATCTCCCGATTTAGGGAGTCTTACTGTTTTGTATTTAGTTTTTTTTTCCTTTTTTTAAAATTAAGAACAAGAAAACATAAAAGGCAGAAGTTATATGCATACAGCTGAGATGATTTGAGCTGTGGGACAAAGTAACAGAGAGAGAGTCGATGTCGATGAGGAATACATTTAGTTGTTTTCATCACAACGATACCGAGTAAATTAGCAGCAAATGCAAATCCTACACTCTTGTGTAGTTCAAATATAACCCTCTGAAAGTTACTGTGTCGGAGGGAGGGATTCACTTCCACTTGATTTGTAAATGATTGCGGCGGCGTTGACCTTGTGCGAGAAAAAAAGGACACCTCTTCTTTTTTTTTCCCCCGCCGCCAGAAGAATAGAAATGATTATTGCTTAGTTGTCCTGCAGTGCAGTCGCCAAGGACTATAACATCCATACATTTGGCTGCTAATACTCTGGTAGCACCAAGGACTATAACATCCATACATTTGGCTGCTAATACTCTGGTAGCACCAAGGACTACAACATCCATACATTTGGCTGCTAATACTCTGGTAGCACCAAGGACTATAACATCCATACATTTGGCTGCTAATACTCTGGTAGCACCAAGGACTATAACATCCATACATTTGGCTGCTGATACTCTGGTAGCACCAAGGACTATAACATCCATACATTTGGCTGCTAATACTCTGGTAGCACCAAGGACTATAACATCCATACATTTGGCTGCTAATACTCTGGTAGCACCAAGGACTATAACATCCATACATTTGGCTGCTAATACTCTGGTAGCACCAAGGACTATAACATCCATACATTTGGCTGCTAATACTCTGGTAGCACCAAGGACTATAACATCCATACATTCGGCTGCTGATACTCTGGTAGCACCAAGGACTATAACATCCATACATTCGGCTGCTGATACTCTGGTAGCACCAAGGACTATAACATCCATACATTTGGCTGCTAATACTCTGGTAGCACCAAGGACTATAACATCCATACATTTGGCTGCTAATACTCTGGTAGCACCAAGGACTATAACATCCATACATTTGGCTGCTAATACTCTGGTAGCAACAAGGACTATAACATCCATACATTTGGCTGCTAATACTCTGGTAGCACCAAGGACTATAACATCCATACATTCGGCTGCTAATACTCTGGTAGCGAACGCTGTGTCTTTGGTCAGCACTTTTGTCATTCGCCACCTCCTCCTATAATGGAATGGTTCCTATGACAACCCAACAGTGGTGAATGTACTGTAACATTTACGTACATTGAGGGGCGTCACACCAAATTCTGGGCCCTGGGTACAAGGATTCACTGCGGGCCCCCCATGAATGTTAACTATTGAAAAATAGCAGATATACAAGCTCACAGCGCGGCACCGAGTGCCGCGCTGTGAGCTTGTATATCTGCTATTTTTTTTAAATCGTGAAAATGTGTGCAAGAAACCTATGTCAAGGACCCCCAAGATGATATGTATTTGGCCACGGACCCCCATCTCAAAATATTTAGTTTCCAGGGACCCCCAGAAGCAAAATTTGAGTCAGAAATGTTCACTTAAAAAATACAGATATTCAAAGATTTTCACACATTTTCACAACTTTTCAAAAATAGCAGATCTACAAGCTCGCAGCGCGGCACTCGGTGCCGCGCTGTGAGCTTGTACATCTGCTATTTTTCAATAGATACAATTATTAGGGCCCCTCCACCTTGGGCCCCAGTAACTCAGTCCCACTTTCCTACCCCTTGTGACGCCCCTGCGTACATTTACTCTCTTGTACCCAGCAGAGGCCTCATTTCAAATAGAAATAAAGGGGGCGGCAGAAAAGAGGTTACCCCTGCTGCCCTGCTTCTAAAATAGTGAAAATAGTGGATCCACAGGCTCTCAACGCGTTGCCAAAAGCCTGTTAGATCAACTGTTTTCACTATTGGTTTAATTGGAGCCGAAAAGAGAAAATGTTTGAAAATGTTGGCCTATATTAATGACTTTCCCAAAATTGGAATGCCACGTTGAAAGTGGTTAATAAATTAATGGTTGTGTACAATAAAGCGCTTATATAATTATACACATGTACTGTAGATGGACAGTCATCTGATTGCGATGAAATCAGATTAATCTGCCCAAACTATTCAGAGTCTGTGACAATATGAACAAAATAACAGAATCTGAGGATAAATGTCAACACTAGGGGTCGATTGCTGTCGATTGCCATCCCCTGGAAGGAACAAAACAGAGAGGCGCCCGGTTTTCCCTTTTCTTTGACGATGCTTAGCCAGATTGTCAGTGCCCATAGTGGGGTTGGCAAAAAGGGCCTTTCTGTGTGGCGTTTGCATGTTCTCCCCGTGTCTCCTAGGGTAGGTATACCTCACAAAAAACATGTGGTAATCCTGGTCTCTATACTGCCTCCCCCTGGCCAGCCGGGGCGCCTGATGGAGGGGGAAAGGAACTGTTTGGAATAACGTGTTCCTTCCACACGCTATACGTCCAACCGGGGAAACTCCCCCCTGTCAGGTGAAAAGAAGCAACTTGGACTCCTCATGCATAGAAGGAAGCATGAGGTCAGTCCGTTGCTCTCCCCAGGTTGGCAGAGGGAGTGTAGCGCCCAGGATTACTTTAGATGATTGACACTGGGTGAAAAATGGATTGCAAAATTGTGGGATAAAAAAAATAAAAATACATTTGAGATTTTGAATACAGGCCTTTTGCTTGTAAGTTAACCCATTTAGGCCTGAACACATTATGACGCAATATGTTATGCTTTAAATATTAAAAAATAGCAGATATACAAGCTCACAGCGTGGCACCGAGTGCCGCGCTGCGAGCTTGTAGATCTGCTATTTTTGAAAAATCCTGAAAATTAGATTTTTTACCCGATTCTATAAGTGTCTTTTGAATCCTTCTAAGATTTTTGGAAAAAAACTATGTTTCTATGTCAGCAATCTGGCCAGCCATCGTCAAAGAAAAGGTCCTTTTCACTTAACTGGAGCTCAGTTAGTCTGTTCTTGAGAGACTACTATGTCAGTGGTGCTCAAACCTTTTCATGTGAAGGACCCCCAAAATGATATTTATTTGGCCACGGACCCCCATTTCAAAATATATAGTTCCAGGGACCACTCAGAAGCAAAATTTGAGTTACAAACGTTCGCATTGAAAATACATATATTCAAAGATTTGCACACATTTTCACGACTTTTTCAAAAATAGCAGATCTACAAGCTCGCAGCGCGGCACTCGGTGCCGCGCTGTGAGCTTGTATATCTGCTATTTTTCAATGGTTAAAGCATTCAATAATCCTAGGCCTAATAAATCATGTGAGAACTTCTTCCACCTCTGCAGCCAGAGACCCAGTCAGACACTCACAGCATTGTCTTTAGGCCGATGCATGCGTTGCTGTGCTGTGCACGGCCTTGGGCTAAACCTTCAGGCGCTTTGTGGGAACAGCATGCAAGAATTATGTGGATAATAAAGAAGCTGAACATGAATGAACCTCTTCCTATATGACATTGCTCTTGATTGATTTTGCGTTCCAAGTGTCATGGCTGATTGACGTCAATTAAAATATATATACAGCACAGGCCCGGCGCTACGGGGGGGCCTGGGGGGGCATTGCACCCTCAGTTGCAAGTTGTGCCCCCTCAGTTTATATTCTATGTAAAGTCAAGAAAATATCAAAAACAACACAAATATTGTCTGAATATTATTATTGTCATAGAGATTACAATAACAGTATACTATTGAAACACAGTTTAATACGTAATTTAAAATCACCTAAACCACAGCGCAGTAGCAGCGGCTGTTATTTCAGCTCCCAAAAACTGGCATCTGTTGTAGGTATTATAGATAATAATAAGAATGTTCATTATTTCTAGCCTATATAAAAAATACGTGCCTCCTCACAATTTTCAACAGCCCCCTTAGTCATTTCATCCTGCAGCCGGCCCTGATACAGAATACACAGGAACATCTTCAGTATTAATATAACTCGATACGAGCGATACTTTTGTATAGGCCTACTCTCTGAGTTACACATGGATACATTAACACTGGTGATTTTACTGTTTATATGAATGGTAAATGGTGCATTTGTATAGCGCCTTTATCCAACGCGCTATACATAACATAGATTGTGCATTACATTCACCCATTCACACACACATTCATACACCGATGGCAGAGGAAACCATGCAAGGCACCAACCTGCTCACCGGGAGCAACTAGGGGTTCAGAGTCTTGCTCAAGGACTCTTCAACACTAACTCTGAGGGATATAGTAAGAGGTTTTGTAAATGTCCGTCGAGACGTTGATGATTTACATTTTCAATGATAATTTGAAACCAGAAAGAAACAATTCTGGGAAATTGCAAGTGTGGTTGCAAATCACACTTGCATTACTTGAATTATGTTTTACCATTTGAATTTGCCCAATTACTATTAAGCCTGTATCTTGGAATGCCCATATATGGACATACTGTGTTAGTCTCATGTGATCTATGATGTCAGTCATCTCCATTTGGGAAAAGTTTTTTTAATTCTTTTTTTTTTCATTCAAGTCAATGGAGAAAATGTATTCACTAACAAATGAATATGAAAAAAATTAAAATATATAACGTATCTCTTAGCAAAATGCAAGCAGACTATTATTATGGATATATATATATAAGTAAACACTGTGATTCTCTAGCAAATACATGGACATTATATTTCAACACATATGGACAAACCCACACCTTGACATGAACACGGAGATTGCACACATTTATTGATAGACCAAGAGTAGCTACATGGAATGGCAATAGCAAAAGGATAAGTCATTTTTATTTTCCCTCTTAAAATTGCTAAATACAAGGCTAAATACTTAAGTTTCCATACAATCAATTATTATTCGATAACGAATATCTGCATTGTAAACAATACAATACAAAACGGTACAATATTTTGCTATCGATATAGTTGATCATTGCAAATTAAAATCGATTTTTCGATTCAGTTACTATATCGTTACAACCCCTACTAACTTACTTCATCCATGACCTATTTAGAGTTTACCCTTAGAGTTTCCTCTGGCTGATCCCATGCTCTACCCCCCCCCCCCCCCCCCCCCAAAAAAAAAAAGACTGCGTCACCCACCCACCATGGCAATATTTAAATAACGACGCCCCGAATGCATGATATGTGATGATGTCTGCTTAATTTGCTACATAACAAAACACATAGTCTTAGGCTGCTTTGTCTGCCCCTCTAGTTATTAACCCTGCAAGGCCCAGCGTTGCTTTTTGGCAATGTTTTTTAAATCATTTTTTAAAAAATGTTATAATTAGTTTTCCTGTTCTTTTTTCACATTAACATCATCATTAAATCCTATTGTTTAGTATTACAATGCCATTGGCCACGATATTTGCATATAAATACGTCCCACAGAGGCTGACATTCACACTTCCCAGAGAAGTTGAAATTCCAGCGTCTGGACGAACAACATCTCACTTTTTAACTGAAGCTATTCCTCACAAAAAGTAAAGTAAAATGCCTGTAATATTGTTTTTCGTGATCATTAGAATGTCTAGAACATGTACATGTGTTATTATTGTGAAAAATATCCCCAAAATGCAAATTGGAGCATGATTTATGATTTATGATTTATGGCTATAAAATCTTACAAAAACATTGTTAATTTTTTAACATTACATTTTCCTGTGATTAGGACTCCTACAACACCATCTGATTTTTTTTCAATTTCTTTTGGGACAGTAGAAATTAATTCGGGCCTTGCAGGGTTAAAACGTGGAGCACGCGGTCTCCCATGTTTACCGCGGTACGTAGCCACAGGCAGGAACACACTGTTGCAGCACTTCAATTAAAGCGCATTGTGCTTATTCTGCAGTACGCCACTTTGTGACACACTTTAACACCGTGCCTTTTCCCTCTGCACTTCTGCCTTTCTTCTTGTGTGCGACATTAGGACACGATATGTCCACAGCTTTGTGGAAATGAAAGCGTAATCATTCTGTTACATGAAGAACAAACTGATTGATCATCATGCAAAGTACAGTAATTTGTTCCTGTCATACAGCCGTGGATACGCTGTTTTGTTCTCCGAGACCTGAATAGTAACCGCAACCCATCATTGAGTCGTACAGTACAGAGTACAGTATCGTCCCAAAGATGTGAAGTCCATAAATAGTGTTTAATCATTCTTTGACATTGAAGTGTCTTTGTGGCGTCATACTACTACTATTAGATTGTGACCTTCTCTTCTTTGTTGCCGAGCGTTGTTGTATCAGATCATCATGACAAGCTGCTGGAAACAACCCAGGACTTCCCACTAGGATGTGACTGCCTTTATAATTACAGTAACGACGACGACGAGCTCTCTGGGTTGCCATGATTACTGTCAAACATTTAGAGACTTTAAACCAGTGGTTCTCAGCCTTTTCAGGCCCCAAAATAATCATATTTTAACAGGGGACCCCCAATCCTAAGAGCACTAAGAGTTGAGGCATAACATTTTGTACAACACGGTTCTATTGTGAAAATAGCAGATCTACATGCTCACAATGCCTCGCGTTGACTATTATAATTGACAATTTGTCATTTTAGAGGTATTAAAAAGTCCTTAAAGATGGGGTGCCATGATTTTTCCCCCTCTAAAACATGATTATCAGCTATTATGATTATACTAGGAGGAAGATTTCTTTCCAAAAAGTGTACAGAAAGAGTTAAAATTAGGTTCTTATGTGGCCACACCCACCAGTCCATTAAGTATGCCTGGTTGGCATGGTGGGTGGTGACCCAGCTGAAGTTAGCCACACCCACGTGTGTTGGGTGAATGGTAATTAGGGGAGGGGTTGATTCTATGATGTAATTGTATCTGTGTTTTTGGACCGGCACTTTTGACCCACAAGGTGGCAGCCTCCAGGGAAAAACCCAAATAGAAAGGGAATACATAATTGCTCATAACAACCACACCAGGGGTTCTAATGAAGTACTGTCAACCTCCTAGACACATGAAAAACTGAAAAAGTACAAATCTACAGTATGGCACCGCCTCTTTAAATTGTCACTAGAAATGTGCAGATACCCAGTCTATACACTTAAACGTTATGTTGGTTTGTTTACTGCTGAGAGAGAAAACGTTGCATGTTAAGTTAATCATCTGAGGACCCCCCAAAATAATTTGGGGACCCCGACCCACAGGTTGAGAACCACTGACTTTATATACATCGTTGACCGGGTTCCCCAGGGGTCTGCTCGGTTGTACCCCTCCTTTTCCCCCGCTCTGCACCAAATCTCTTAGTAGAAAATAGCAGATCTACAAAGCTCACACAAATTGTTGACTTGCAACACATTGAGAGCATGTAGATTGGCTACTTTTAGGCCAACATTTGCCCGTTTTCTCCAAATGTTCACGCAATGTGACAATTACTGTATGACCTGCCCAGAATAGGGACGCTAGGGTGCATGGTAACAAAGTCAAATCACCCCTCGCTTCATCAAGGATGAATGGTCATATACAAAATGGCAATTGATGTTCCAGAAGTTGTTTGTTTCCTAAGAAAAATGTCTATAGTGGGTAGTAATGCTGTCGTGAATTATAGCATTACAGTATGTGATACAGGTAGGGCAGTCACAATTATTACATAATCATCTAATCGCAATTATTTGACATAATCGCATATATTTTGTCATAATCGTGAATGTTGAAAAATGTTCATACATTTACAAACATGGTCAGAAATAGTGGAAATAACAGATCTACAAGCTCAGCTTATAGATCTACAAGCTCAGCTTATAGATCGGCTATTTCCACTATCAATGTTAGAAAGTTGTCAAATATGTCAGTAACTTCTTTGTATATTTAGGTCATGTGTCATATCTACCATGTGCAACTTCAAAGCCTACAAGCCGAACAGAAATGTAATTATCAACGACAAAAACACAATTAAATCGTTAATTATTTGAGTGACAATAATTATTAATCGTCATGTAAAATGTCATATCGTGACAGCCCTCGATACAGGCAAGAGATGTCTCCACTCATAAATGTACTGAAACCTGATCCTTGAAATACGTTTGAAGTACTTTCAAGAGAAAAAAAAAGATGGTATCTACAACATTTGGAGCAGCTTCTTACGTCAATCTGAATTAAAATGAGAAGTTAAAAGGTTGCTGCATTCAACGCATTCAGGGTGAGTCATCAGGATACTCATCACTCACAGGTTCACATTCAGAAACATGACAATGATTTAATCCGTTGTTTTCTTTTTTATACGGGACTGACAAGAGTACCTGTGGTACACTAATGAAATGTCTAGACTTGTCAACCTCTCATAAAAAACTGTCATGTCATGGTCATCTACAGTATTTGAGTGTTTGGATCTTTTGTGAATATTATCAATGCTTTTTTTGTAGGCAATTGTAATATAAAACAGTGGCGTCAGTTCAGCAAAAGCTAGGGTATGGCAAAGATGGGAGTCCTCATGGAAAAGAGGCATAACATTTTGTATAACACGGTTCTATTGTGAAAATAGTCTTGGTTGTTCAAGTGCAGCTAAATTAGCATGTTAGTAAACGTGCCACAATTAACAATAATGCATTGCACCTGTGCAGATGACCTGCGGAACCTGGTAATATACCATTTTGTCAAGATGGGGAGAATACAAGTGTGGAGAATATAATTATAATACCTTGTTAAAGTGACCATTTTATAAAATGTTGCATTTGTAGTTATTTTACTGTAATTTAACAACATAATGACCAGCACAGATAGACAAAGAGACATTCATGGATTTATATTTAAAAGTAACTTTTATTTCCCCCCCTGGACCCAGGGTATGGCAGCTGGATACCCCTGCCATACCCAATTGACGCCCCTGATATAAAATAACTTAGGCAAGTCAATTAATTGTTAGGAAAAAAAACACTTGCTCATGTTTCCACTTTTGGTCATTGCAAAGCAACCCCACTGTCATTGAATGGCTTGAATGTACTTCCTTTAGAAGTGCAGATATCGTTCCTATTTCTACCTGAAAAACAGGGTTTTGTACAATGGATGTGACTGCTCATATATTGCCAAAAGGCCTGACGAAAGCAGGATGCAGTGATATTTGTATGATTTCTGGCAAATTGCCGCGGGATGGGGCTGACTGAACCAGACAGCCCTTTGATTCTGTCATATCAGGAATAATCACGGGGATAATTTGATTCATGATGCAAGCAGCAGCAGTGGCGCAGAGCATGAAATGCAACGCTGCAGACGCTCCTATCTGTTGTAGCTACGCTTATTTCGCCCGCACATCAGCTCTGTTGTTGGCCGTTTGTTTTGTTTTATCGCCCTGTGTCGACGCAACGTTCCTATTCCAGCACACAGCTTAATTTGGACAAACATGCGCAGTGGATCAAGTCACTTTAAAAAGCCCTTTGAATGTTGGTGCCGAGGCCAGTCACTTGCAATCATGGGTTGAAAAACTGACTGAAAAAGCGTGGCTGCGCTATAATAGCTCGTTTCAACCTGCCATGTTTGTTCATCCTTATATAGATTATGACGCTCACTAAACCAGAAAAAAACTGTTGTTTGATTCTAATTAGACTCTGAGGGAAGTTATTTTAGAAACGGGGAGATTGATTTATGTTTTGTTATTATCTTTTTTTAGAGGTGTTTGTTGATGTTATTTGGTTTCATCATCAACCACTTGGTGACTGGACTGGACAGGACAGCAACGGTCGCTAATCTGCAATCAAGTCAAACCGATCAACTGATAAATCTCAAGCTTTGATCGTAATGATTGGAACACTGAAAAGTACATGCAGATGAATGTTATGCCTTTTGAAATTCCTAAGCAATGTACGGCTATAGCTATTATACATTATGTATATCAGGGGTCTTCAATGTTTTCAGGGCAAGGACCCCTTAGTTGAGAGAGAGATGAAGCAGGGACCACAACATTTTCATAGATTCCCTATAGTTTCATAGTTTGACAACATAATGACAGCACGATAATCAGTGTATTTTGGATTCATGTCAATGTGTGTTTTCAGATATTTAACCACAATACTTAATAAAGTTGACCTTTCACTCTGTACATTTTCCCCACCGCTTTGCCAAAAATAGACGATCTACGAGCTTGTAGATCTGCTATTGTTGGCTAAAGTTCTCAGAATAAGGACACTAGGGTTCAAGTGGTTAATATAAAAAAGGGAGAAAAAAGTTTCTATCACACAATGATTTGGAGGACCCCCTGTAGTAACTCTGAGGACCCCTTAGGGGTCCCGGACCCCCTGTTGAAGACCCTTGATGTATAGGTAAAACCCTCAGACAACAAACTACATCACACCTGATGATGTAAGCATCCTGACTGATCAAACCAATGGTTGGTTGATGCATTGTTTTGTCTAAATGTACTAACAACACGCCATGTGTCAATCTGTTGTCAATGCATCACCTTGCATTGCCTATTTCCAAAGGACAACGTCTCATTTGGATAATACACTATAACAAAAGTAATGCTAGTAAAACTTTGATGCAAAAAAACAGTTCAGCATCAGCTGGTTAAGAAGACAATTTAACACAACATGTTGTTGTGTCTATACATTGAAATTAACCAGCTGGTGCCCTTTTTGCCGAGTGAATTTCAAGTAAAGTTTCTTTATTTGTGTTCACGTTTGCTGGCATGACTTTTCTTAGTGTAGCGCGTTGGCACAGTAATTAGATAATGTACCGCTAGTCTCTTTGTTGTTTAATTGGCAACAAAAAGAACATCAATTACAGCTCCGAATACATTTATCTAATTGTCTTGACATTTTTCTTTTTCTCAAAGGCTCACACAAATCGTGGACCGTGTCAACCAAAGACAAATAGGACAGACTAATGACACAGAATTACAATAGCAGCCTAACACCAGAAAGGCAGATCACAAGAAGTGTGTAGGAATCTGTGGATCAATAGCATGCTATGTCCATGAACCCCTTCTCTGTGGCTTTACGATGGCTTACACATTTTTTACTTTCATTTTATTTTGTCGTTTTCTTTTCTTTGGGGGGTGGGGCGGTGCAGGTGGAGGGTAAGGGAGGGGGTTTAGATAATCTGATGAAGTATTATAAGTGGCTTAACCACTTGAAGCCTATTGCATCCCTATGCTTGGGGCCTGGGGCTAACATTCAGGGAAGATAGACAATCTATATGGTCACAACGTGTCGCAAACGTGACACATTGTGAGCTTGTAGATCAGCTATTTTCAACAAAGATAGAAGAACAAAGATTTAGTGTACAGCTAAAAAGGGAGGGGGCCTATAGTATAGAGCACCTTGGGAATCCGGTCAACTAAGCATAGGGTTTAAAAATGAGACTTTATTTGCATGTCTGCTATGTGTCTACGCTGTGCTTTCAAGCTCAATATTAATACTACCAACTCACCCTTATAAATTCGCTGCATTGTTCTTTGACTTAAAGTAAATGACAAGCTATATATAATATTGATAGATACATACATATATACAGTATATACTGGTGTGGTCTTTGTTTCAAGCCATGCATTGCAGTTTGCTTTGCACATTCCTGTAAATCTGTAATAATAATAAGGTTTTGTTCTCAGAAGATCCTGTTGTAAGACCTAGCTTTCTATTCTGTCCCCCCATAGAATATGGAATGATCGGAGAACATACAGTAAAAAGTCAGCGCCCAAGATCAGTTCATGACACAAAGGCCCAGCAGGAGCGAGCCGAATCTGCTAAATTTATGGCACAAACTGGTAATACAATAGTTTTTATTTTTGTTTTATTTTTATTATCAACTAAACGTAAATTTCATCTTGAGTCACACTTGCATGCTCTTCTCTTGTATTGCACCTTTTTAAGTGACAATGTTTTGCATTATTTATTATCATTTTCCTCCCACCCTATTACACGTTATTTCCCACATACGACGAACTAGCAAGAAATATAGTGGTAGTATTTACTTTTATAATAAGGAGTATAATTGGGTTTTGTGGGTGTGTTTGTTTTACTGTTACATAGTGAGTTGGCAAGTGGCATTACTCATATATTCACAGAACATTAATTAAATGGGAGGTAAAAAAAGAAAAAGAGAAAAACCTTGGGCCCAGATGTAGTTAATCATTCCCCTCCAAGGTGGGAGAAATTATACGTCTTTCAGCGAAAATCCCACTCCTTTAGCCAAATATGAATTGATAGATGCTGCCCTTAGTGATAAATGAAACACACCATGCTTAGTCTAGTGCAACGTCTGTTAAATGTAATATAAATTAAAATTAATGTAAAGTCCTGGTGACTTTTACAACCTTACACCTTTAGCATTTATAATAAAAAATCTTAAATGTACTGTGATAATGAATTAACAAGCTTATACTTAGCTTATATTATGTAGCTTAGTTGTATTCTATATATAGTATAGAGTGGGTTAGAGTGGGTTGGTTTATATTTAGCCGTTTTCTTTTGTTTGTTTGTTTTCTTTCTTTTCTTTCTATTTTGGGAAGTCTTTTCCCTTATGTGTTGTTCCATTTAAGTCACTTGTCGATGGTTGAAACACACCTTTCATCGTTCATTTTAATTTGCCAAGCACCCCGTACTAACACCCTAACATCATTCATGTCCCATCGATACCAAGCTGCAAGGTATGTTATCTTCCCTGTTATAACGGGCCTCATCGCTGTGCTTTTCTGTTCTCCATTCTCCCCCGTACCGCCTCATTTAACCAATTGATCCACCTTTCAGTCTATTTCTTATCAGCAGAACTCCAGTGGTAGGGTTTAGACTAAACTGTTTGGTTGAATATGTCCTTGATGCTATACAGTTTGAGGCTCATTATGTGCCTCGACAATCCGTATATGATTTGACTACTGCCAATGTATTCAGAGCTGAAATTGAAAATGCGTGTGAGGAAAGAAAAAAAAACACATCCTGCATTAAATTACTTCTGTAACGCACAAAGCCTCAGAAGAGAGGGGAATTGATTTAACTGTAATCAAACATGAATTATTCGGTGACTACATTGTCTGGAAAATTTGATTGTCCACCATTGTCACCAAAAATAGTTTGATTCTTCTTTTCACTCAGAACATCGTAGCTTTGGAACCCCGTCCCCCCACCGCCCCCTAATTCCTCGCCACAACGTACGTCTTTATTCAGCATTTCTCGGCTTTGTGACTGCAACTAAAAAAGGCTCGACCTAACGTTACATTTTTAAACTTTTCCCTAGTAAAGTACGTAAGAGTTGGAGGTACATTATTAATGACCTATGTTGTCGGTTTTTTTTTATTCGGTATGAAATAAAGTGCCCCACATAACAACATTCTTCAAGACTTCAAACACTGTAAGTCAGCATGGAAAGTAATACGCGGTACTTTTTCAATGTCACATTACTAAATTGGAAAAGGGTTGAATCACAAACACCAGACTTTATATTCCCCCGAACCGTGGCTATACGAAGATACGGTATCAAGCTTTGGGCCGCATCCAACAATAGCTGATCTGCTGAATAAAATCACATAACCTTTTGTTCGCTTTTCCCCTCTCACCACCGCCGAGAGAACATATTCGAGATTGTTTCTAAAAAAAACAACATTTGAAATTCTCATTATCATCTCCTATAACACAGCGGTTACTCGTTTTCTCAAGGAAAATAGCGAGACCTCTTTGGTTTGCTGCAGGGATAAACCATACCTCACAATACCTCGCTGTGAAACTAACACCCATTCAAAATCCATTTTATTTTATCAGATGTTGTCCCTTTTTTTTTTTTTTTGCATGTCACCATATTCTTCTGGTTTCTAAACTTTTCTATTTACTTATGGTGATTTTATACATTTTTTGTATTTATTTAAACACATTAATATGTTTTTTATTGATGCATGAATTATATATATACAGTCTATCTTTTTTTTTTTTTTAATGAAATGAAGCAGTGAGATGATGTACAGTAACCTCTCTGCCTTACTGTTCATTATTTTAACCACGACAAAAAACCCTTCTCTGTGATCTTTGATTAAATGCCAGACTTAATTGTTCGACAGCGGACCTCTCTCTCTCACTGAGGCCAACGCATCGCGGAGCGTCCGTCCGCAAACAGAGTGTCCCTTCGATTGGCCGGGGCCAGGGGGACACTTTGCCACATTCAAACCCAATCAATCAGATTGTCATTAAATTAAAGCGTTCATCAGAGATCACATGAAGGTGACACGGCCCCCCTGTCCCACCGTTACTTTCCCTCTAACAATTCTTATGTTCCCTGTCCGACTCTCTACCCTGAGCAGGCCCGCCCCACACTGCCCCCCCCCCCCCCCCCATCTCCCTCTCCCCACCTCTCCTGTCCCGTCCCGTGAGCCCCCCCCCCCCCCCTCGCCCCCTGTCCTGCTACAGTCCAGCCAATCTGTGGTTTGACCCAAAAGAAATTGCAACAGTAATCATTCAGGTTTTTTTTTTATGATCCTTTGGGTCATCCAAATAACATATCGTCGTTGTCGGATGAAAACCTTGTCGGATGTCCAAAACTGTTCGTTTTGCATTTATCATTTTAAAAATGAGTTAAATTAGTGAAAACAGCCGATCTACAAGCACACAACGCCTCGCGGTTGTGTGCTTGTAGATCGGCTGTTTTCACTTCTTTTGTGCGACGGCCTTGTATGATGAAGCAGAGCTTTGCTTTGCGAAAGAACGTACAAATTTGAAACTTGGAGATACAAGGTTTCCGCCCCGACAACGACGATATTAGAAATACCCCCCAAAAAAAATCTTCTTTAAGTAGTATGTGAGGGTTCTAACTAGGAGTTTTTCATGATTCTGAATACATCGCAAGCATTTGTTTTGCACACGATACATTCCACGGGCTAAAAACGGACCCCACAAAAGTGTGAAAAGTGATGACTCATCACTAAACCATCACTACACCATAGTTTTGTGGGACCGTTTTTAGCCTGAGGAATGTTTTTTGTGCAAAACAAATGCTTGTTGCAATGGATTCAGAATCATGAAAAAAAAAATCCTAGTTAGACCCCTCACATGCTACTTAAAGAAGATTTTTGGGGGGGTATTTTTTCCTGTATAGTAAGTGAAGGGACCCAAACTTGAACCCCCTGAATTTAACTCGATCCACTAAGCATATAATGGGGAACATGTTTTTTTGGATGACCATAAGGATCATAAAAAACCTTGAACCATTACTATTGCAATTTATTTTGGGTCATGCCCTTTTTTTTTTTAGCTTAGATTGACTGGCCTACCCCCCCCCCCCCTCTCCTGCCCTGTGAGCCCCCCCCCCCTCCACGTCCTGCTATATAGCCCCGCCCCTGGGCTGTCCCGGGACCCGTGTTGCTGCATTTAACTAGTGTCGCCCTTCTCCCATGCAGGTGAATCAGGTCCAGAGGAGTGGTCCCAGTGGAGCTCGTGCTCCGTAACGTGCGGTTCGGGGTCGCAGGTGCGAACCAGAACGTGTATCACGCCATACGGAACGCACTGCAGCGGCCCTTTAAGAGAATCAAGGGTTTGCAATAACACTGCCCCTTGTCCAGGTAGTGTTTGTTAGCCGCAAGGTTCTTGAATATTAATTGAATGCTTTAACCAGTGAAAAATAGCAGATATACAAGCTCGCAGCGCGGCACCGAGTGCCGCGCTGCGAGCTTGTAGATCTGCTATTTTTGAAAAAACGTGAAAATGTGAATTTTGACCCGATTCTATAAGTGTCTTTTGAATGCTTCTAAGATTTTTGGGAAAAAAACTATGTTTCTATGTCAGCAATCTGGCCAGCCATCGTCAAAGAAAAGGTCCTTTTCACTTGACTGGAGCTCAGTTAGTCTGTTCTAGAGAGACTACTATGTCAGTGGTTCTCAAACCTTTTCATGTGAAGGACCCCCCAAAATGATATTTATTTGGCTACGGACCCCCCATTTCAAAATATTAATAGTTCCAGGGACCACCCAGAAGCAAAATTTGAGTTACAAACGTTCGCTTTGAAAATACATATATTCAAAGATTTGCACACATTTTCACAACTTTTTCAAAAATAGCAGATCTACAAGCTCGCAGCGCGGCACTCGGTGCCGCGCTGTGAGCTTGTATATCTGCTATTTTTCACTGGTTAAAGCATTCAATAATTCTAGACCTAAATGGGTTTAATGTATTTCTTTTTCTTCTCTCTTTTTGTTCTATGACAGGAAATGTGTTCTTGTTGTGCTTTTGATGACCTTTTCGATGTCCCCCGTCCCCTCTTACCCCTCTAAACTATTTATTTTCATTCAAATTTTCTTGTCACGTTGCTTTTCTTTCGGTGAATGTCGTTTTCATGGTCGCTTTTGCGTTTTTTGTTCCATTTCACATAACTGTACGTCATTTCATCATGCATTTAGATGCTTTCGTGTCGTGTGGGGGTCTGAACGAGGCTATAGCGAGCGAGGCGGAAGACTCGGGTGTTTATCGTCGAGCTATCGTGCTGTACTTTGTGTTCTGTTCGGTGAAGGTCAGCTTTGTGCATTTTGAAATACTTTTGATGGCATTCCTTCAACATGCGTCCGCGAGGCATGTCTTGCTCAAGCCATGCTGGCGTGTGTTAGGTGAGTCATTACCGCTTGTGTGCACTAGAGGCAGTCATGAGCTGTTCAAACTCCCTGGGCTAGTTAGAATTAGGGTTGGGATTCAACAGGGGGTCCGGGACGTCTGATTATGGATCCCACTGGGAAAGATGGATGGAAACGGCATATAGCTACTCACGTTAGTATTCACAGCGTTTGTTTTACTGAGGTTAGGTTAGGGTTAGCGTTAGAGTTAGAGTTAAGGTTAGATTTAGATTTTGGTGCACCTCGCGCGGTCCAAGTGACTACAACGGAGCGCTCCCTACGTCCAGTTCAGCCAATCACAAGCTTCAAAAATGAGTCCGGGGCGTTGTTATCCATCTTTCCCAGTGGGATCCATAATCACGCGTCCGGGGACCCCTAGGGGGCCCTCAGAGTTACTACAGGGGGGGCCGCCAAATCATGGTGTGATAGGATAATTCTTTTAGATTAACACCTTGAACCCTCGCATCCCTATTCCGAGGAGAACTTTAGCCTACAGCGAGGCGTTGAGAGCTTGTAGATCGGCTATTTTTGGCAAAAAGGTTGGGTGTGTGGAGTAAAAGAAAAGAGCAGACCAAGTACCGAGTGAAAGGTCAAGTTTACAAAGTATCGACAATTTAAGTGGTTAAATGTCTGGTGAAAAAAACACATTAACATGAATCCAACATTGACTGAAGACAATGCTGTCAAACAAGTCTACGAATCTATCGATGAAATCGATGAAAATTTGCAACACAGTTTTATACAACATGTAGACTAGGGGGTCCCTGCTTCATCTCTCTCTCAACTAAGGGGTCCTTGGCCTGAAAGTCATAATTTAGCCACTTGTACGCATGCCTGCCCCCACACACTCAAATCAAAATAGTAAAATCGCTAAAACAATAGAAAGAAGTAAATGAAAACATTTTAACACTCATCTTTCTTTTCTCTAATTACAATCTAAAATACGAGAAAGACTCCCTAATCAGGAGATAAGCGCCCAATCAGTAGGGAATATGGGAAATGGGACAGATCCATGTTGATGACATGACTTTAGAGATACTGTACCTGATTTTAGGAAAAATCTGTAGGAGCAGTGTCCAAAAAATAGTTTTACTAAAATCGACCTGATGGTGGCGCTAGAAGAGGGGCAAGTGAGAAAATTTGAACCCTTGCTGATAAAAACACAAAGTTGTCCCTAAACATTCTTTCAATATCGTAACCACTTTCCAGAGAAAATGAAAAGCACTTCCCAGATTGCATCATCAGCGAGTGTGACACGTTTGCTTTTACTTCCGTAGGCTGATCAAAAGTCTTGCAAACGGCGCTGCTCTGACATTGGTATGAGCAAATGGGCTGAGGGGGGGGGGTTAAGGGCCTGGGGGGGGTGGGGATGTGGGGGGGGTGGGGGGGGGGGGGGTGCCTGGTCGTTTTGAAAAGGGTCAGCATTTTACCGTGCTTGGACAGTAAAAGAGGAAAAGGCAATGAGCCGTGTCTCCAACGGATCAGAATTTCTCCGCTCATTAATATTTAGCTCAAGAAGAAGCAGGCCGTGTGTGTGTGCAGGGGCGTCACAAGGGGGGGAGGGGGGGGGGGGGGGGAGGGGGACTGAGTTACTAGGGCCCAAAGTAACTTTAGCTATTGAAAAATAGCAGATATACAAGCTCACAGCGCGGCACCGAGTGCCGCGCTGCGAGCTTGTAGATCTGCTATTTTTGAAAAGTCGTGAAAATGTGTGCAAATCTTTGAATATATGTATTTTTTTAAGCGAACGTTTGTAACTCAAATTTTGCTTCTGGGGGGGGGGGGTTCCTGGAACGAACTATTTTGAGATGGGGGTCCGTGACCAAATACATATCATCTTGGGGGGTCCTTGACATGAAAAGGTTTGAGCGCCACTGACATGGAAACATACTAGGTTTGTTGCACACATTTTCACAATTGTGAAACTGTGAGCTTGTATATCTGCTATTTTTTTCAATAGCTAACATTCATGGGGGGCCCACAGTGAATCCTTGTACCCAGGGCCCAGAATTTGGTGTGACGCCCCTGTGTGTGTGTGTGCGTGTGTGTGTGTGTGTGTGTGTGTGTGTGTGTGTGTGCGTGCGTGCGTGCGTGCGTGCGTGCGTGCGTGCGTGCGTGCGTGCGTGCGTGCGTGCGTGCGTGCGTGCGTGCGTGCGTGCGTGCGCGCACGTGCGTGTACCTATTCCTCAAGGATAAAAGCGAAGCTGCACAGCTATGTTCCAGGTGTATTCATTCATGCAAATGAAGAATAATTGCGAGCAAGACGTTGCAGAACTGTCCAAATGAATGCTTTCCCCCTGATACATCTAAAGGCCTGCAAACATCATGTTGTTTCGCCTAATTACGTGCTGCAGTGCAGAAGCCTGCTCCGTGTTTAACAATACGAAAACCTCAAAACCCAGAATAACAAAGCCATAAAAGCATTTCAGACGTTGGTCCAAAGTTCCTCGTTCAAATTATTTTCCTGTTGAGAAGAAAAACTGGAACTATAATACGCTCCGCCAAAAGTGATGAAAAACGCAATCCTATTATACAAAATTCTATTGCCTGACACGGTTGAAAATAACAATTTTATGGGCAAGAGGCTTTTCTCTCTCTTAAATTGTGTTACAAATTAACATATCCCACTTAGCATATTACGCACAACGCCTTGCCTTCTCTTGCCATTGCTAATTGGGTCAGCCTCACCTGACGACGCCGGTGTCGGCGCCGGTAAAACAACGGCTTCTTCTTCCTGCCTATTGACAAACAGATTAATTTAACCCATTGAGGCCTAGAATTATTGAGTGCTTTAACCAGTGGAAAAATAGCAGATATACAAGCTCACAGCGCGGCACCGAGTGCCGCACTGCGAGCTTGTAGATCTGCTATTTTTGAAAAGTCGTGAAAACCGTGTGCAAATCTTTGAATATATATATGTATTTTCAAAGCGAACGTTTGTAACTCAAATTTTGCTTCTGGGTGGCCCCTGGAACTAAATGTTTTGAGACGGGGGTCCGTGGCCAAATACATATCATTTTGGGGGTCCCTCACATGAAAAGGTTTGAGAACCACTGACATAGTAGTCTCTCATGAACAGACTAACTGAGCTCCAGTTCAAGTGAAAAGGACCTTTTCTTTGACGATGGCTGGCCAGATTGCTGACATAGAAACATAGGTTTTTCAAAAAACCTTAGAAGGATTCAAAAGACACTTTTAGAATTGGGTCAAAATTCAAATGTTCACGAATTTTCAAAAACAGCAGATCTACAAGCTCACAGCCGCGCTGTGAGCTTGTATATCTGCTGTTTTTCAATAGTTAAAGCAATAAATAATAATACACAATAATGTGTACCGTTCTGAATGGTTTAACATTGTCGAGGCGGCACTAAAAAGGGCCACAGATTGACTGCCACGGAGCAATATGTCCAAAACGGGGGACTTGGAATTAGATCAGAGGGGTTTCATTACCCACAACGCAACGGGACAAAATTCTCACCATGCAGTCATCATCAGTTAGAATCATCTGTAAACGCACTGAGTGCCCCGCAGGCTACAGTATGATTAAATGGTGTCTAGTATAGTTATTCTAGAGGGGTATACACTAACATCGTCACTTTGGTACATTCATTATCCCCTTTACTCACTATAGCACAGGGACTGTGCTGGCCCCATTGCCGGAAAAGAGGGAGAACTCCCGAACGCCGGTTCATTCCCCAGGCCGTTTCCAGGGCCATAGGAAAACATTAAGAATCCATGTCGGCCTAGTTCATTTTGGGGCAGGGAGGCACAAAGTAAATTCGTCGTTGTCGGGTGAAACTCGTATCTATGTCCAAGTAACCTTTTACTTTTTTTGCAAGATTAAGTCATGTTACAAAAGGAGTTGAAACGTAGTGAAAACAGCAAATCTACAAGCACACAGACATCTACAAGCACACAACGCCTCGCGGTGCGAGGCGTTGTGTGCTTGTAGATCTGCTGTTTTCACTAGTTTAAATCATTTTTAAAATGATAAATACAAAACAAACGGTTTTGGACATACAAGGTTTCCACCCGACAACGACGAAATATAACTCATGTACAATAATTGGCCCACTGGCTTGTCAGTGTCACTTGTCATGATCTGAAATGGCAAATCTTTGAGTAGCAGCAGCAGCGCTATAGAGAGAGATCTCTCTCTATAGCGCTGCAATGAGGGCCTCTCCAACTCTTTCTCCCGGGCTGAATCAGGGGCCCAGCACGTCCCTGACCACTATAGCATCACACAGCTAGTCTGTGGCAACTGGCATTAGCTTAAAAGCCGAATTCATACTTGTTTGTGCGACGGTGTCGCGCATCGAAAAGTAGCCGATCTAGAGGCTTGCACGCCTTGCAGCTTGCAGATCTGCTATTTTTCGGTGCATGACGCCATGCACGCACAACAAAGTACGCAAAAGCCCTTAAGTTATGCACATTAACAGCGATTGTATTGCGTACAGTAAAGCCCAAATAGTATTAGACTCGCTAGAACAATGTGTTCTCCATTTCATTGGCGCTTGCCTGGCACCATAGGATATCAAGACCTGCCTTTCTTTGTGTTAAGCTTATTATCCGTCTATCCTCAAAGCTGCAGGAGACATTTCAGTTTTAGCGCTCTTGATTTCTCAGGATACTCGGAATCACAGTTCCGTGTTCCCCTCGCACGTCTAAATTTTTAACAGGAAAAAGAAACAAAGATTATCCAAGGGTTGCGGTTTTCAAAGCATGCTCTGATCTGGTCTTTGCTCAAAAGAAGGGCTTTAACAATGAAACAGTGTCAAGGACTGGATTTAATATCGTGCTTAATAATTTAGAGTTAAAAGTCAATGATGGTAAAATGATCCTTTAAGTTAAATGATGGTAGTTTCTCCAAAGCCGTTGAAGGGAGAGAGAGTCATCAGGGGGTTTGATTTCTTTGAAAAATGCCTGTTTGGTTTTTTGACAACAACCTAATTAAAATCCTTATATCTGGGGAACGCTCAAAAAAAAAGAAAAGGAAAAGAAAAAACTGAGTAATGAAACCATCTGCGGAAGAAATGAGCGCAGCCGCGTTCCATATAATTTCTAGGGCAAAAAGAGAAGACCACTGTCAGAATCATAATTTCCCTTTGCCTTTTGTGATGACAGTGACTTTTATTGCACAGAGTAGCAATCATTGAATCATCTCCTGGCCGGGGCTGCGCTGCGCTGCGCGCGGCGCGGTCAGAGTTGGATCTGATTAGGACACGCCGTCTGATAAGTGCCACTTTGGTTGAGGTTCTGTGAACCTGGACGAGGACTCTGAATCCAGTGATGTCTGAGCTGTCCCCTGGACAAGGGCAACCTCGCTTTCATTTCAGTGTTTGAAGAGAGATTTGTGAGAAGTGAGCTCTGAATTTGGGGCATCAAAGTTTTCTTTTTTTTACTAGTGACATTACACGTTTTATCTGAGGACTTAGCAATAGCAATAGGGGAGATTATTACATATACAAAATGCATTTTACCTAGGGCTGTCACGATATGCCTAATCCATGATTCGATTCAACTTTCGATTCTAAGGTCACGATTCAATCCGATTTGATTTTCGATACAATATAGGACATACTATTTTTTTAAACCTCCTTTTTTCAGCTCCGAGAGCTACAGTATTTAGGCCAGGGTTCCCCAATAGGCGGCCCGCGGGCCATTTGCGGCCCGCGGGGGGCTACTGTCTGGCCCCCACCAACCCCAGTAATAATGGTGGTATAAGAGCAACAACACTAGTATATCGTCATTATCGGGTGGAAAACCCATATCTCAAAATGTGTATGTTCTTTCGCAAAGTAAAGCTCTGCTTCATCAAAAAAGGCCGTCGCACAAAAGTAGTGAAAACAGCAGATCTACAAGCACACAGCGCCTCTGGGTGCGAGGCGTTGTGTGCTTGTAGATCGGCTGTTTTCACTAGTTTAAATCATTCGGCGTCGGCAGGTTAGATAATCACCCGCGAGCGTCGGCAGGTTAGATAATCACCCGCGTCAGGTTAGGTTTAGGGTTAGGGTTAGGCATAGTTTTACTGAGGTTAGGATTAGGGTTTGGGTTAGAGTTTGGTGGTCGATCCAAAGGGTGTTCGACCTAATGACATGTTGTTACCAAACCAGACACGATGCTGTGTGAGATGAATAATGAGAAACAACAAACAATGGTTTGGTTGACAATAAGTGTGGACTGACGTCAGTGTGTGCTCTTTAGAGCAGTATCAAGGAACAGAAGAGCACTGAACCAAGGGAATATTAAGTGGTTCCGATTGCAGAATGGAAATGTACAAACTGCGACGGTTCAGTGTCTATCTCTAAACCTCCCTCCTTCTTGCACCCGCTTGCTTGAGGCACAATCATGAGTGACATGTTTCGTTCTGATGACTGACTTATCAGGTGGAACACGCTGCAGTCGCACGCACACACGCACGCACACACGCATACACACACACACACACACACACACAGAGATGTGAATATGCCATCAGAGCAATTTAGCCGTTACAATACAGAGACCTAGCAGGTGTTTCATGAGTTCCCTACATGGAATCCGTCAAGTCCGGAATGTCGTCCCTTGTCATGAGGGGTTGTAAATTGAAACAGAGTCATAATTTGATTAGCATACGTGTTGCTGTTGCACACTGCAATATATATATTTCACCCACACCCATGTATGCAGCAGGCAGCACGCTACACAGCCAGGAACGGGCGTTTAGTTCCGTATGAACGACGCGTGAGCAGCACTAGACACCTTTACTGTCATGGGAAAAGTGGTTGTATGATCTAAAGGCAGAGGTGCCTAAAGTCTTTGAGGACCTCAAAGACTTTGAAGGGGGGAGGGGGGGTCCCCAGCTATAAATGATTGATGGTTATAGGAATCAAATGGATACTTAACCCGGTCTGTATAATTCTGAGAGTGTACAGATGGGAATGGACCGTTGGTTCCATTTGAACACTCTCAGGGAGTTATGGGGGAAGCCGTGTGGGAACGCATACCAAGCTGAGGGTGCTTGATAGAGGCGTCATTTCAGACG
This sequence comes from Nannobrachium achirus, assembly GCF_963921795.1. Lineage (NCBI taxonomy): Eukaryota > Metazoa > Chordata > Actinopteri > Myctophiformes > Myctophidae > Nannobrachium > Nannobrachium achirus. The sequence goes on along the minus strand of NC_137833.1, from coordinate 3,876,400 downwards.
GAAATTGGGGGTGGCAAAAAAAAAGTTATCATTTAAGCTCCGTTTCTAAATTTAGCTAAAATAGTGGATCTACAGGCTCTCAACGCGTCGCCAAGCGACGCGTTGAGGGCCTGTAGATCCACTATTTTCGCTATGTGTCTGTTAGCGGAAAGAGAAAATGTTTCAGAATGTTCGTCTATGACGACATTTCCGAAATAGGGATGCCACATTGAAAGTGGTTGATAAATCAATGGTGCAATATGCATACAATAATTGAATTTGAGGTGTAAATGTGAACACTAGGGGGTGGCGATTGCCCCAAATGACGCCCCTTGTCCTTGACATTAAATAGTTTGCGAAACAACTGACATAAAAGTCTAAACGCAATCCCAGACGTGATTATTACAGCTTGTGTGGGGGGGTGGTGGTTACAGAGACGGACCACACTCTGTGTTTTAATCTGTAGCTAACATGTCTTAACACGTAGCTAAATGTTTTATCTTAGCTTTGTTACTAATTGTTTGTGTGTGTAGTCTGTGTCTGTTTGCTTTGGTGCTATTTTATCTAACAAGATATTGGATTTTTTCCTACAGTAATAGGCATGGATTAGGCCTCCTAACCCCCTGTCCCCGTTGTCCGCAGTGCACGGTGTCTGGGAGGAGTGGTCGCCCTGGAGCTTGTGCTCCTTCACGTGCGGTCGAGGCCACCGCACGAGGACCCGGATGTGTGCCCCGCCCCAGCACGGAGGCAGGGCCTGCGACGGACCCGAGACTCAAAGCAAACTCTGCAACATCGCCCTCTGCCCAGGTATGAATGAATGAACCCACCAGGTGTGATCTGGATTAGGGGTGTAACGATACATTTTAACAACGATACCATACGCATCACGATACATGGTTGACGATACGATACATGGACGATAGTCGTTCATTCATGGCGATACGATTCAATTCAATGATTTAAAATCGATATAGTAACTATTTAGCAAAGAGCTGTGTGAAACCTGTCAATAGTGCATGTTTTTTAAGGGAAAAAATGAATATAAATATGTAAACGCTGTGATTATCTAGCAAATACATGGACATTATATTTCAACACATGAACAAACCCGCACCTTGACATGAACACAGAGATTACACACACATGTATCGATAGACCAAGAGTAGCTATATGGAATGGAAAAGTAATTAAACTCCCATTTTCCTTCTTAAAATTGCTAAATACAAGGTACAAATACTTAAGTTTCCATGCAATCAATTATTTGCACTGCAAAACGATTTGATACTGATTGTAAAACGATACCGATACGATACAAAGCCAAAACGGTACGATATATGCTTTTGCATATCGATATAGTGGATCAAATTAAAGGAGTAGTTCACCCCCAAAATGACTTTTTTTCTATTGATTAGTCACGTCATGGAGACTAGAGTTCAATAATATTTTTTGGTTTTTGTCACATTCCTAAGACAAAAATTTGATTTGAGTAAATGTACCCCCATTGATTCCGGATGGTGACCCGTTTCGAAACGGGTCACCATCCGGAACGAATGGGGGTACATTTATTGTTATCACATGTCTTTCTTAGGAATGTGACAAAAAACTAAAAATATTATTGAACTCTAGTCTCCATGGTGTGACTAATCAATAGAAAAAAAGTCATTTTGGGGGTGAACTACTCCTTTAAATTAGATTTTTCGATTCAGTTACTATATTGTTACTATAATCTGTATGTTTGCCTCAAGTAAAATTATTTCAAACCTTTTGACTCAAAATGATCTTATAGGTCTCTTCATCACTTTAACCCCAGCATCCATATTCTGGAGGGGAACATTTAGTCAAACATTTAGAATTTCATACCCAGAATTGCAATGTCATTTTGAAAGTGGCTAAGATTATGATAAAAATGAAATAAACATATTTCAGAGAGATTTACATGCAGCAACCTCATTGCGGCGCAATGTCGTTGGATCCGTAATACGCTGTGTTTCGACGAGTAAAGGGCAGAGTGACTTCGTGCCATATGAGCTTCGTGCCATACGTAAATCAATGTGTGATGATAATCATATGGTTTGAACAATACTGTCTTCAGTCAATAATGTAATTGTGAAGTCGAAATCATTTAGCCGCAATCACCCATGAATGGTAAGCAGATTAGCGATGATGAGTTTTTCCACTCTGCAAATGTTAGCTTTGCTGTGGTCACATGACACACTGAGATCAATCCAATCACATACCCTGTAACCCCATCCAATGACAAGCAATAAACAATAAACAGGCAATTTTGTTTACCACCCTAGCGTCCCTATTGTGGTGAAAATAGTAGATCTATTGTCATCCGGCTATTTCTGGCAAAGACATTTGGTGTAGAGGGGACAAACGGAGTCGGAGGGGATTGTTAATTTGTATTGATAATGAGCATCTTATCGATCCTGCTTATTGAGCCGGGCTTTTATCGAGCCCACTATTGAGCGTTTTCTAATATTTTGTGGAAAGATGTGAGACGACACATTCTGAACATAAACTGGTATCTTTTTACTGTGAGTTTGTGGCTGACCACCATCTATGAAGATGACAATTATCGTTAAATATCATTAAAACAAGCGTGTTAAATGGTTTTATATTATGAACAGTACTGTAATCAGTTCTTGATCGCCTCTTGTTTTGATTGTTTAAACATGACCTCATGGGCCACTATGCTCGATAACAAGCTTGACAAGCCCAAATCGTATTGATACTGGTGTGGAGGAATTTAGATCAATCAATAATCAATGAGAGAATGAGGAGACAAGACAATGTATTAATTAGGTGGTGGTGGTTATGAGTTATGTAACATGATATCATGGACAGAAGTACAGTTTAACACTCTGGTCACTGGTAAAGTAGTTCAGCCTCGAAGCACCGGGTAGACAGGACAGTTATACTGGAGTACAGGACAAACCATAAACAAGAAGAACCATAACAAGAAGATAAGCTTTACCAAAACAATAGCTACTCAGGCCTAGTGAGACATCTAGACTCTTACTCTTATCCAGTATCCTAATGTATCATAAGGGCTAGATATACTAGTAAGACGCAATTCTTGGCCATCTGGCCAGTGATGGTTACCCATATATGGAGAGTGGAGACCCCTGGTACCCATATATGGAGATCCATGTACTGTAAATGGAGATAAGCTGTGAGAGCCCAAACATGCTTACTTAGTTATTCATTATGTGAAAGTCCTATTATGTCTATGCCAGCTGACATCATACCCTTTTATGCCCATACATGGAGATCCCTGTCTGTAGAACCAGCCGTTAGTGTGGTATGTGGCCGATGTGGCCTCCATATATGGGCATTCCCATATGAAGTCCTGTTAGATATGGGCTTAATATTGATGACATCAGGGAACTCCATATAATGTATGGGCATTGAAAGGGATTATGTTAGTGTGACATCACAAGTGAAGCCAGAGCGTGATGTCAAAGCGGCAAACCCATTCTGTTAAGAGTGGTTCCCTGACATCACAGTGACGTCAGAGCATGATGTCAGAGCGACAAACCCATAGAACCACAGTGTCAGGCGTTATAGACAGACAGATACAAGCAGTGACCGTTCACATACTAAACTGCGACCTGCGGTCGCAATTAATATCTCGCCCTTATATCAGATGATGCATAATCTATTCTAATGACATCACACATAATTAATCATGATAACATAATATATCTTCTACACGGGTACTTTTACAAGCTTTGTAGCGGGCCCTTGTTTGTAACCATCCCTAGGCGCTAGTATAGACCCCTGAGGGACTCCAGTGACCTACTGTAAGTATATAGGGTTTATGTGGTTAAATTGACACATTAGGGATGTTTGACTGATTTTCAATAGCAGGTTTCTTTGTGCTCTGGAAATAAAGCATTCCTGTACTATACTGTATATGGTTCATCCTAAATAGGGCTGCATCTATAGATTTTCTTAAGTCATTGTTCTATCGATTAATTTTTCAATTAATCAAATCATGTATATGAAATAAAACAACATTGTTTTTATATTAGAAATGTATAATAATGTAGCGATCAATTATGAATCGATTATTTACTTAAAGGATGGTTTCACACATTTTCTATCTTCATATAAGCCCTCACTAGTGCTAATTTTCACAACGGAAATGGACAGTTCAGAAACACGCCAACAATAGTCCATGTGCCATATGAGATGGTAGACTATATGGTTTAATGATGAGTCGTCACTTTTCACAGTTTTGTGGGGTCCGTTTTGTAGTGCAAAACACATGCTTGCAATGGATTCAGAATCATGAAAAAACCCTAGTTTGACCCCTTATATGCTACTTAAATCAGATTAATTGTTTGCATTTTTTTCCCCCTGTATAGTAAAGTTAATGGGACACCGACTTTAGCAGCTGATAACACCAATTTAGCTGTGTCTCAGAAAGGGTTGTCATACCAAAATATTATCTACAGATAAAGCTTTTCAAAAATGCATATAGTAACCTTTGCCACCTTTCGGAAAGCGACATCTCGTATGGGGAATTCAAGCTACTGTAATAGAAACTGTAGGCTTTCTATTCCTGGAAAGTTAGAATGGAAGACAGTGTTCTCACGTTAATAAAAATAAAAATAATTAAATCAATTAAATCGATTATTTCAATTAACTGCAGCCCTAGGTTAATCCGAGATACATTTGTGACTCAGCATGACTGAGGGGCAGTCATTTCGGAAGGCAGGGTTTTTCACTACTGCTAATATGACTTTTTTCCTCTAAAATGAAAAAAGCCACAAATGCATCTCAAAATATCTAGGCTACATTTCACTTAAACGCCAGAGCTTAACTCTGCATGTAAATAAGACTTTTTTTAATTAATGTGAGAGATCGTCAGGTCATTTGCAGGTTAGACATATATTTAGAACTTGAATATCTCAAAAGTAGTATTTCAGCATGGCATCATTCTATAAGTCATATCTTCAAAACTGTTGGGTCAATCTCCACAACCAATATATCATTTTGTAGCTATGATCCCCAGCTTTCAAATGAAATGAAAAAAATAAAATGAGAAAAAATGCAATGACTAGCCGTCAGCCGCGCTGGGACACATTTTACATTTTTTTTAGGTACAGTATTTGCAATTGATGATGTCGTTTTGTTTGTTTTGCGAGGAGGAGGGGGTGTTGGTTATTCTGTATTTCTAGGAAGCTCCATTTTGACCGTCTCTCTCTCTGGCTAAAAGCGAACAATGATCTGAATACCTCCCCCCCCCCCCCCCCCCCCTGTCCTCTTTTCTTTCTCTCTTTCTCCCCTCATCCTCGCCTGGGACACGCTTGTCGGGGGGTTCTGGTTGGGCGCCTCAGTGGACGGACAGTGGCAGGAGTGGAGCTCTTGGAGTGATTGCTCGGTGACCTGTGCCAACGGCACGCAGCAGAGGACCCGGCAGTGTTCGGCGGCCGCCCACGGGGGATCAGAGTGTCGCGGTCACTGGGCAGAAAGCAGGGAGTGCTACAATCCTGACTGCACAGGTAAAAACCCCCAGCCGTACTGTACCGTACCACATCCCGCTTTAAGCCAATTAGACCGAGAAGAACGCATTATTACGCATTATTTTATGCTTTAGCTATTGAAAAATAGCAGATATACAAGCTCACAGCGCGGCACCGAGTGCCGCGCTGCGAGCTTGTAGATCTGCTATTTTTGACGAATTGTGAAAATGTGAAAACTACTGATTGTGAAAAAATCAGTAGTTCTCAAACTTTTTGATGTCAAAGACCCCCGAAATTACACGTATTTGGCCGCGGACCCCCCCCCCCCCATCTCAAAATATGTTCCACCAGGGACCCCCCCCCCCCCAGAAGCAGAGATTTGGGTTACAAAAGTCTGCTTTGAAAAATATATATATTCAAAGATTTGCACACATTTTCACAATTATTCAAAAATAGCAGATCTACAAGCATAATTCCAGGTCTTAATGGGTTAATTCTGAACATCCCTTTTAACGGCCTAAAAAGCGCTATTCGCCATCGAGCGAAAGCGGACAAACACAACGTCGAGGTTGGGTCCCAAATCATCATTGTCACCGTCCTAAGCCTTCTCCACCAAATAGCTGTGCCAGACAATAACGAGAATAAACGTTAAACACCATGTTCTATCAATTGGGATTTGTGAAATCCATTTAGTTATACTGTAAACCATTGGTATAATTCGGGGTTAGCATTCCCAGGCTGTCTGTTGCCTTCACTGATGTGCGACAGGCAGAAGGATGTCAGCTTACTGTAGTGCTCTGGTACAGTAATGCATTTGGGATTTATTTGCGCTGCACTTTATAATTATTACAAAGCAGCAAACAGATCTCTCTCTCTCTCTCTCTCTCTCTCTCTCTCTCTCTCTCTCTCTCTCTCTCTCTCTCTCTCTCTCTCTCTCTCTCTCTCTCTCTCTCTCTCTCTCTCTCTCTCTCTCTCTCTCTCTCTCTCTCTCTCTCTCTCTCTCAGCTGTAGTACAAGTGTAGGGCTGTCGCAATTATTTGACATAATCGCCTAATCGCAATTATTTTGTCTTAATCGTCATAATCGTGAATGTTGAAAATTTGCCATACATTTTCAGTAATAGTAGAAATAGCAGATCTACAAGCTCACAACGGGTCACATCGCGACGCGTTGTGGTCTTGTAGATCTGCTATTTTCAACTATCAATGTTATTTAGTAAGTTGTCAAAATAATATGTGGCATATCTGCCATGTACATCTTCAAGGCCTAAAAGCCAAACAGAAATGTAATTATCAACAACAAAAACACAAGTAAATCCGTTAATCGCAATTATTTGAGCGACAATTAATCGTCATGTAAAATGTCATATCGTGACAGCCCTAACGAGTGTGTACTTTTACTGGTCAGCCTGCCTTGGAGGTCTCTCTCACTTGGATTATAGAAAATGCATTGCATTCATTTTAATCATAATTAATGGGAAAGATCCAAATCAACTGATGTGTATGCTCATCATACGACGCACGGCAGGGGATGGTGACCTTTGACCTATAAGGCACCAGACTCATTGCTCATGTCAATTAATTAATCACACCTGCTTCATCACACACACACACACACACACACACACACACACACACACACACACACACACACACACACACACACACACACACACACACACACACACACACACACACACACACACACACACACACACACACACACACACACACACACACACACACACACACACACACTTTGACCACCAGCCCGCCTACAGAAGTTTTCTTCTGTTAACATTATATCCTAGCTCTGTTTGTGCTCACTAACACACTGCCTGTCTGTTATTCCTGCAAAAACAAAAAGAGGTTTCCAGCAAACATTATCTTGATTCGTTTGACAATAACACAAATTCAACAACCGGACGTGCTGTTATTGCTATTCACCTACTGTAGTGAGGTAATAGTTACAAGGAATGATTTTTTTTTTTTTTTTCATTCCCTTTATCTGCCCGGTGCACTGTCAGACCTGCCAGACTGGATATACACTTATACGTGAAGTGATAAACCCATCAGGAATTGCGATAACATGCGTCAGTGTTAACCCGACACTCTGAATTTACATTTCGTTTCACTCCATTATTCAGTCCGAAAGCCCTTCCTTCTACAGCAGTTTCTGGGATGGGCGTTGCAAAAGAGGCAGTCTTCTGCGATTGGTTCATTGCCTGACCAATCACAACAGTAGCAAAGCAGATGACGTAGTTGTTATTGGTGTTGTTATGTGGCTGGCTAACCTGTTGCCACTTGCAAACCAAAGAAACAGGCAGAATAGGAGCGCTACTACGAACTAGTAATCAAACAACAAAACATGTCTGCTACTGATGTTTCATAGCGAGATCGATAAGATCACATGTTACCGCGGCGGGCGACGCAAGAATGTACGGTGCGGCGCTGGGTTATTTGGAATCGCACATGAATTCTGGGAAAACCCCACCCACTCTGCTCACATTAAGCCCCGACGTCATCGAGTTTAAGCGACGCTGATTAAGTGACGCTGATTTCGGAGCAAGCCTCTCCATTGAGAGAGTCACCAGATCCCCTGAATCGCCCAAACTAATGTTTTAATGGGAGTGGCTAGCATTTCAGGGGCTGGAGCCAGGCAAGGATCATGTTGGAATATTCCACATATCGTCGTTGTCGGGTGAAAACCTTGTATGTCCAATACCGTTTGTTTTGCATTTATCATTTTAAAAATGATTTAAACTAGTGAAAACAGCCGATCTACAAGCACACAACGCCTCGCACCGCGAGGCGTTGTGTGCTTGTAGATCTGCTGTTTTCACTACTTTTGTGAGACGGCATGTATGATGAAGCAGGGCTTTACTTTGTGAAAAAAATTGAAATTTGAAACTTGGAGATACAAGGTTTCTGCCCGACAGTGACGATATGTTTCAATACGTCCACCTTAAAGGATTTATTGTCAACTGCCAGTAATCAATGAATTAATCCGCCTCTGCCACAGCTTTTCAGTATACTTACTTATTTTCGCCGGCAACAGGAGCGCACCATGTGACCAGGATGACCAGGATGTAAATGTAGCCCTCTCATTCGGGTCTGCCGATTAGAAGAATCACACAAGGTGTTGTCTCTGTTCACCCGTTTATTTGCAGCAACTGTTGGGAACAGACAACAAGTGCATGTCAAATCTCTGCATCCATTAACCATATTCACCTGGCGGCCATGTTTGAAATTTGCATTGAAACCGGGTTGCAACCGGGGTGGCATATTTCATTAACTTAATGGCAAGATGGCCGCCGTGTGAATATGGTCAACTGCTCAGCGAGTCACCAGGAAGATTATTTAAACACAAATAGCCTCATTACAATTACAAATAATTACAAAAACAGCACACTGTAACCAACAAACAATAGCATTTAAATCATCTACAGAACATTGAAAACTTGTTTCATACATTAAGAGTACAAAAACCCTCCCAACCAAGGTTATTATAGTAAACGAAAACTAACTAAAAAACGAAAACTAGAATGGAAAAACATTTTAGTTAACTGAAATAAAAATAAAAACTAAGCTTTTTTAAAAAAACGAAAACTAACTGAAACGGTATTGTGTGTTTACAAAACTAACTAAAATAAACTAAAATTATAGAGAAAATTTCCTTAGTTTTCGTCTTTTGTCTTTTGTGGAAATAAAAAATAAAAAAACACCAATTGGTGAGGTCAAAGTTGTATGTCCATTCCTGCCACTCTCAACAATATGATGTTTTGTTGATTTTCTTTATTAGACAATACTTTTTCCGGAGCTTTTTTAATCTCACCCCTGACAAATACCCCATATTACGTAAAAAGACTAAAACTAACACTAAAACTAATAAAAAACTAAACTAAAACTAAGCATTTTCAAAAATTAAAAACGAAACTAAACTAGCAACCTCACTTTAAAAACGAATTAAAACTAAACTGTAATTGAAAACAAAACCTCAAAACTAATAAAAATAAAAACTAATGGAAAAATCCAAAACTATTATAACCTTGCTCCCAACACACCTGGTGGGGACAGACAAGTGTCAAATGTCTGCATCAGTACAACTCTCCAGCTCCTGTACACAAACACACATAACATTCATTGATTACAGGCTAAAATCAGCGTGTCTGGTACTACAAGTCCACCTAAATCAACTCCTGCTCATTCATGTGTTAAACAGTGCGTACATGTTACAGTTAATACAAGAATAAGGTACTTTATATTGTACAAATGGAGGAGAGTTGTAAGCAGCAGCCTACCATTGCTTAGTGACTCAACCAGGAAGAGGAATGGTCACGTGACCAGTTTTGACCACTGTGAAACTTCCACCAAAAGGGGGGTGCTGTCAATATGTAGACACCTGTCTCTTTCTTGTCGTGTAGACACCACCCATTTGTGCAGGGCTGATCAGATTGTAAATACCAATACATCCTTAACCCTTAAATTCAATTAATTATTTCAATGGACTAAAATCTTTTATTATTTAACTTTGTTTTATTTGATGGCCCTCCTGCCCTGGCATTTGGTATTTGTGCCCTCAAAACATGGACAACACCAAAGGCAAAGAGGCCTTGCCCCTAAAATGATGAAATTCCAGGCCTGGACTGTATTTTGAAGAACTCCAATCAAATCAAATAAACGTCAAATGACTCCTGTTACATAAACAAGAAGCACATTGCCGGGCGGTGCGTCGTCTTTTCTTTTACCCGGAAAAGAACATTTGTATCCGCGATCATCCGTTCTCTGTAGAAATAAAGCTTGTTTGGACATGGGGTGTCACACCAAATTCTGGGCTCTGGGTACAAAGTAGGTCAGGAGTGGCTTATTGTCGGTATCAGCCGGTAACACGCGGGAGTCTGTCCCCGTTACAATGTGCTAGACCCCTGGTAGATGGACTGCTGAGGTGGAGCGCCACACCTACCATCAGCTCCCAGTACTTGCCGCACGACTTGCCAAGCCGTGCTTCTCATACGCTGAGTTGCCCAGAATCGAACCCACGACCTTGCAGTTCAAAGGCGAGAGCTCTACCGACTGAGCTAGCTCCTTGTACAAGGTACAAGGATTCACTCACATTTTGTGCTTTAACTATTGAAAAATAGCAGATATACAAGTTCTCGTGCTTGTGAGCTTGTAGATCTGCTATTTTTTTTAAATCTTGAAAATTTGTGCTGAGTCTGAATATTTCAAATCCTTATAAGGTTTTTTGAAAAACCTATGTTTCTATGTCAGTGGTGCTCAAACATTTTCATGTCAAGGACTCCCAAAATGATATTTATTTGGCCACGGACCCCCATCTCAAAATATATAGTTCCAGGGACCCCCCAGAAGATAAATTTGACTTAGAAATGTTTGCTTACATAATATATTCAAAGATTTGCACACATTTTCACGACTTTTCAAAAGCGTGGCACTCGTTGCCGCGCTGTGATCTTGTAGATCTGCTATTTTTCAATAGTTAAAGTATAAAATAATTCCAGGCCCCTCCACCTTGGGCCCTGGTAACTCAGTCCCACTCCCCCTCCCTTGTGACGCCCCTGGTTTTGACCAAAGAACAAAATCTGGGAAAAAAATGAGATAAATGGATTTTTCGAAATCTGTGATAACATGGAGCCGGACGGATGAATGAAAAAAAAAAAAAAACTTTTTGGGATGACGTCATTTAAAGATGTTGAGTGTTTTGCGTATAAGTGTCAGTTTTTAACGAAAAGGGTCGCAACGTGTTGTCTGTCTATCGCAGTGTTGATTTTGTCGACTAAAACCATGACAAAAAATGTGTGTCGAAAAAAAAAACGAAATAAAAACTAAGCTGTGATGACTAAAACTAAGACTAAATATATTGACAATTTCGTCAACTAAATAAAAACTAGACTAAAACGTTAGGGAGGGACTAGTGGAGGAGAAAGTCATGTTATGTTTGGTTGCTCTCAGGTGTTGCATGCTGAAAATAGCAGATCTACAAGCTCACAACGCGTCGCACTGCGACGCGTTGTGAGCTTGTAGATCGGCTATTTTCAGCATGCAACCAAGTGTGAAATCAGTCATTACGATGCCATCAAGGCCTGCCAAAATAGATTTTAGTCGACTAAATCAACTGTAGATTTAGTCAACTAAAATCTCATGATATTTAGTCGACTAAAATATGAATAAAACTAAAACTTTTCAGGAGACTAAATTATGACTAAAACTAAATGAGATTTTATTCAAAAGACTATGACTAAAAATAAATCAAAATTTGCTGTCAAAAACAACACTGGTCTATCGGGGACCACTAGCACTGACAGAGGTTAGTTGTAGGACATGAAATGGCCCTGTCCACCAGAAGGAAGGGTAAGTGGAGGTCACAGGGAGACTGAGTGCTCACAGGCTGGAGTACCTTTCCTCTCAGACAAGGGCACGTGATTTACTGCACTGCTAAAGGGGAGCATCTGTTTTTTCTGCCTTTTTTTTCTTTTCTTCCTAATGTACAATTTTACAGGGTTCATTAAAAGGACATAAAACATTCTTCTTCCCCCTTTTTTTTTTTTTTTTGGAAACTTCAGCATAAATGCGTTATAGTTACTGGCAATGTGTTCAGCCCCAAATAATTACCACTCACAGACCGGCCCTGCTGCTGCTGGTCATAAAAAGAGAATACACTCTTGATTAGGGATGGGACGATAATGAACAGCGATTTACGATATTATCGCGTTAATCAAAATCCATTATCCTGGGGTGGAACATTTGCCAAAAAATAGCCGATCTACAAGCTCACATCCATCCATCCATCCATCTTCAACCGCTTATCCGGAATCGGGTCGCGGGGGTAACAGTTCCAACTGAGACCTCCAGATTTCCTTATCCCGAGCAACTTCCTCCACTCCCTCAGGGAGTATACCGAGGCGTTCCCAAGCCAGTTTGGAGATATAATCCCTCCATCTGGTCTTTGTTGCGACGCATTGTGAGCTTGTAGATCGGCTATTTTTTTGGCAAAGGCATTTGATAGAGTGAAAAAAAGAATGTATATTATAAGTACCTTTTACCAATTATAGTGGGTTTAAGTGGTACCGGATATGCAGCTCGGGAAATAAAAGGTGAATTGATCCCAGTGCATGATGGAGGACGATATCACGATAAATTAAATCTCCGCGATACGATTATCATGAGTGTTTTTATAATATCGCGTATCGTCCCATCTCTACTCTTGATTGGGTATTCTTATATGGAAAAAGAAAATGACACAATCTCTTGTCAAAAAGTAGCGCCCCCCCCCCCCCCCCTCCCTTTTCAAACATCAGCATGTCAAAGAAATCTATACCCATTTACCCACCGTGAAAAATGAGCTGATTATCACATCTTTGCACTGCGCTCCAGATAATTGCTGACTGCGTCCCCAAGGGCAGACGTGAATGGTGAAGATGTCACGGCATCTCATAGGTTAAATCACATTCATTGGAATTGAAAGGCTCAGTGAAGCAGGAGAGAGAGATAGCCCTCGTGGCGATGAGTCATCTTCACTGACCTCCATTGGTTATCCCGTTATGTCCGGAAAACGCATCATTACTTTCTAACCATTATTTTATGCTTTAACTATTAGAAAACAGCAGATCTACAAGATCACAGTGCGGCGCGAGTACCCTGAGTGCCACGCTGCATGCGAGCTTGTAGATCTGCTATGTTTGAACATTTGTGGAACTCTGTGCAAGTCTTTGAATATCTTTGACCGAAGTGTCTTCCAAATCCTTCTTCTAAATCAGTGGTTCTCAAACTTTTTCATGTCAAGGACCCCAAAATGACAGGTATTTGGCCGTGGACCCCCGTTGTTCCAGGCACCCCCCCCCCCCCCCCCACCCACCCAGCAGCAAATATTTGAGTTACAAATGTTCGCTTAAAAAAATATATTCAAAGATTTGCCCCCCCAAAAAAATCAAGATTTTTCAAAAATAGCAGATCTACGGGCTCGCGGTGCCGCGCTGTGAGCTTGTAGATCTGCTATTTTACAATAGCTGAAGTATTATATGTGAGCTTGTAGATCTGCTATTTTTCAATAGCTAAAGTATTATGTGTGAGCTTGTAGATCTGCTATTCTTCAATATAGCTAAAGTATATGAAATAATTCCCAGGTCTTAGTTGGTTATGGATGAAGTGCGCTGACGCCCCCCTGAGGTATGATGATGCGTGTGTGTAACCATGAATGGGGGGGTGGGGGTTGTTGGGTGGTCTCGCTCTTCTCTCCCCCAACAGCCAACGGCCAGTGGAACCCCTGGGGGCCGTGGAGTGGCTGCTCAAAGTCGTGCGACGGCGGGTGGCAGAAGCGGTCCCGGGTGTGCCAGGGGGCGGCCGTCACCGGACAACAGTGCGACGGCACGGGGGAAGAAGTCCGCAGGTGCAGCGACCAGCGCTGTCCAGGTAATAATAACCTTGAATTAAGGACAATGTGAAAATAATGCGAAAGAATGTTTGGATAACCGTGCTCGCTCTCTCCCTGATGTGGCGTTCGTTTGCATAATTGCCAGATAGGAAAAGTTTATCGTATTTGACAGAAAACTATCGTACACGACCTCGCGCTAAAGGGCGAGGTCGCGCCAGTGATGTATATTGTGCCAGTTACCCATATATGGAGATCCATGTACTGTATATGGAGATATGCTGTGTGAGAGCCCAAACATGCTTACTCCAGTTATTATTTATGTGAAAAAATTACGCCTATCACATCTGACATCATACATACAATCCCTTTTATGCCCATACATGGAGATCACGGTCTGAACCAGCCACACAGATATGGGCTGTCTTTCTCCATATGGAGTCCTGTTAGATATGGGCTTAATATTGATTACATCAGCGATCTCCATATATGGGCATAGAGTGGTTCCCATGACATCACAACTTAAATCCCTTTTATGCCCATACATGGAGATCCCTGTCTGAACCAGCCACACCACTGGGATGTCACCTGTTTATGCCCATATATGGAGATCCCTGCTCTGAGTATCTGACATCACTGTGACGTCCCCTGTGATGTCACAGTGATGTGTCAGCGGAGTGTCAGGTGTTATCCCATATGTTCTGAGTATCCAACATCACTGTGATGTCACCTGTGATGTCACAGTGATGTGTCATGGGAACCACAGTGTCAGGCGTGACCCGTCCAGACGGATACGGACAAAGCTGTGACGGTTCTGACAGTAAACTGCGACCTACGGTCGCAACAACCATCGCTTTGTGTGTATTGAGATGCTTTTTCTGTCCTAATAAGGGTGGTTGCATAAGATATGGCTTTACCTTTGAGGAAAACTTAAATAGTTATTATTCTCTCTCACACACACACACACACACACACACACACACACACACACACACACACACACACACACACACACACACACACACACACACACACACACACACACACAGAGCTTTCATTAGAATTTAATTGAAGGAGTTACATACGTTATTCATATTAACGCCCGCACTGGACTACTTGTGTGAATCACCATGGAGACGGACATAGCATCGATTCACAATAGTCTTTTTTGATCTAAGGATCTGTCTTTACGTAATGGCAGCGGGGTTGTTATACTTCAAAAGACTCTTAGGGATGCACATTATGTGTAGTTCCAGGCAGGCGGAAGATTACCAGATTGGATATGGAGAGAAATGGTACATAATGTCCCTTAATGTTAGCAAACACTGTACTGCTGTAATCTGCAGAACTTTCATAATATATTATATTATATATATATATGTCACAGTTAGTTTGAGATTCAGTTAGATTGAGAACAGGAGCGCTAGTTTTTGTGCACAATGTGGAGCAGGCGCCGCCTCCTTCGGGGAACTAGGAATAATTTGACTGAGGTTAGGATTAGGATTAGGTTTAGGCATAGTTTTACTGAGGTTAGGTTTAGGGTTAGGTTTAGGGTAAGGGGTTAGGGTTAGGGTTAGGTTTAGGTTTAGGGTTAGGTGTTAGGGTTAGGTTTAGGCTAAGGTTTAGGGTTAGGGTTAGGGTTAGGGTTAGGTTTAGGGTTAGGGGTTAGGGTGAGGTTTAGGGTAAGGTTTAGGGTTAGGGTTAGGTTTAGGTTTAGGCATAGTAGCATTTACCAGCGTGGGACTAATGCAGTCAAATGCTCTACCACTGGGACATGAGGTGAACAAAAACAAGCGCTCCTACCCCAATCTAACTGAGTTACCCAAACTAACTGTAACATATATATTATAATGTCCTTGAGTCTGATTTGGAGTCGCGTCTAGGCATGAGGAAACCGTTGCGTCATATTGGAAACGCTGCACTTAGAAATACATATTAAAAAGCCTCGGTGTTGACTTAGTAACTAGGCTATACTTCAACCCCTTCTTCTTTGTTTCTTATAGCACCGTATGAGATCTGTCCTGAGGATTATGCAGTATCCATGGTGTGGAGACGGACCCCTTCAGGAGAACTGGCCTTCAACCGATGTCCCCCCAACGCCACAGGTAAGTAGCCTGAATTTACCATTTCGTTTCACTCCATTATTCAGTCTGAAAGCCCTTCCTCACAGCCGTTTCTGGGATGGGCGTTGCCAAAAGAGGCAGTCTTCTGCGATTGGTTCACCGCCTGGCCAATCACAACAGTAGCAAAGCAGATGACGTAGTTGTTATTGGTGTTGTTGTGTGGCTGGATAACCTGTTGCTACTTGCTAACCAAAGAAACAGGAAGAATAGGAGCGCTACTACGAACCAGTAATCAAACACAACAAAACATGTCTGCTACTGATGTTTCATATTCATGTTACAGCGGTGGGCGACGCAATGTTTGTTTATGTTTGGGAATGTACGGTGTGGCGCTGGGTTATTTGTAATCGCACACAAGTTCTGGGAAAACCCCACCCACGCTGCTCACAAGGCCCGACGTCATCGAGTTAAGCAACGCTAATTTGCCGTTCAGATTTTTTACTTTTTAATGGGAGTGGCTAGCGATTCAGGGGCTGTAGCCAGGCAAACAGGTAAGGATATGGGCAAAGTTGTTAGAGCCTGATCGATATACCGGCAATATCGCTTTTCTTGCCTTAAGTCACTGTTTTGACTCTACACAGTACTCTGAAGAGAGACAGAAACAGAGAGAGGGAGATAGGGAGTGTACATGCAGCAAAGCTCCACCAGACCCAGGCATGGACTAACTGTCAGGCATAATGAGTACAACAATGTTGCACATTAAGTTAATCATCTGGGGACCCCCCCAAAATAATTTAGGGACCCCCGACCTACAGGTTGAGAACCCCTGGTCTATGGGCTCTCCAAAAATTGGGAACGGACCCAAACAGACCTGGCATTGACCAGGCTGTAAAGGACAGGGACAAAATATCTCATCAGACTGCTCAAGCTGCTATCATCGCTGTGAGACTTTAGTGCTGTGAGATATGGAGGAATTTGGGCCTTCCTGGTGAAATGATTGCAGGTCGCTCCACTCCTGACACGCAGTAAAGGATCGCTGCAACCCTGAAGTGTTGAGAGACAAGACGAATGGCCTCAACACTTCTTCCATTGTCACCCATTTAACAAAGTGTCACCGGTGTGTTTAGTGTGTGTGTGTGTGTGTGTGTGTGTGTGTGTGTGTGTGTGTGTGTGTGTGTGTGTGTGTGTGTGTGTGTGCGTGTGTGTGTGTGTGTGTGTGTGTCTGTGTGTATACCAAAATATTGGCCACAACTTTAGTTATTCACAAAAATGTTGTATTAATATATACGATAGGCACTAATATATTTTCAAAGAATTTCAAAAAAGAAATCTAAAATATCAAAATCGACAATGTACGACATGAGCTTGTACACCTAGCTATTTCAGTTTGCAGTTTTCACTATGGTGAAATAAATGCAAATGCCCTCTTTCCATGCCATACCAGAAGGCAGCATTCAAGAGAATTGTCTTGTCCAAACTCTCCTGAACTTGAATGCAGCATCGTTTGTTGAAAGAATTGCCCTCTCTGTGTAGAAATCCATGCCGTTACCATAGACTGTAAAAAATATGGACGATGCGAAGCCATTGGTTTCTATGCTGCATATCATGGTGATTGAAAGGGAGTTTTTCACTAGCGACAGGAACCATAAAGTATTTATGACAACGTTTATTAAGGTTGGAAAATCAAAGGGGGA
Organism: Nannobrachium achirus; assembly: GCF_963921795.1. Taxonomy (NCBI): domain Eukaryota; kingdom Metazoa; phylum Chordata; class Actinopteri; order Myctophiformes; family Myctophidae; genus Nannobrachium; species Nannobrachium achirus. The sequence continues at coordinate 3,858,802 of NC_137833.1, read as the reverse complement.
AACGAATGGGGTCCAATGTAGACAAATTCTTTTTGGTACCTCGCGGGGGGAAAACAGCGCAACTAGCGGCCAAACATGGGAAGTTTTAGTTCCGTATTGGATTCGTTTTAAATCGGTGGAACTATGCCCCTGGCCGTTACGCCACATCTCCAGTATTGACTTGATTATGCTTAGTTTAGCGTGGTATCAAGCACTGAAAATAGCCAACCACCAAACTCACATGTATGTGAGCTTGGAGGTCTGCTATTTTTGATATTTCCACCAAAAGGCCCTTTTAAGAAATGTCAGCCCCTGCCTCTCCAACATTCTTTGCACGTCCCTGTCTCAAACGGTACAGATGAATCATCGTCAGCGGGTCAGATGTGCCGATCCAAACGGGTGCCAGGGGCACCGCTGCTGCCTCGCCTGCCCATAAACGGTTGGAAGCTGGGTTACATTACAGGTTTCACAGCGTGATTTAATCCCAGGCCCCGTCTCCTCCAGTCAAACACTCTCCCTTCAGAGCGCTCAGGAGGCCCGCGCCGCACGCTTAAACCTGTCAGCAGAGGAGAGAGGTCCTAAGTAACCTCTCTACCAGGCTTTCTGGGGGAAAGCCTGGTGTTCCTTCACAACAGTCTTAGTCAGGGAGTTTTAATACAACCCTGGGAATAAATTCCTTACCAAACAATTTCTTCACCAATGTGTTTGTAAAGGTGTCTAGTAACATATCTAACAAAGATTGAAATTCAACATCCCTAGCAAAATGTTTGACAGCTAGGGTAATTCTGGGTCTCATTCACTTACTATACACTGTACTATAAGGGAAAAAAATGACTCCCAAAAATCTGCTTTAAGTAGCATGTTAGGGGTTTAACTAAGTGTTTTTAATTATTCTGAATCCATTGCAAGCATTTGTTTTGCACGAAAAAACATTCTTTGGGCCAAAAATGGACCCCATACACCTTGTGAAAAGTGATGACTCATCACTAAACCATAGTTTTCTTGTGTCTGTTTTTGGCCCAATGAATGTTTTTCGTGCAAAACAAATGCTTGCAATGGATTCAGAATAATTAAAAACACCTAGTTAGACCCCTCACACCCCACTTAAAGCAGATTTTTGGGAGTCATTTTTCCCCTTATAGTACAGTGTATAATAAGTGAATGAGACCCAGAATTACCCTAGCTGTCAAACATTTTGCTAGGGATGTTGAATTTCAATCTTTGTTAGATATGTTACTAGACACCTTTACAAACACATTGGTGAAGAAATTGTTTGGTAAGGAATTTATTCCCAGATTTGACAGTTATTCTGCTAATTTTTCCTGACTATCTGTTTGGTTTCCGCCTAAAGCGCGGAAACCACTAGAAGAAGCGGCATCGCTTTGATTTGGTTCCCCCCCGTTTGTTTCCCCAATCCCTATTAAAATGCTCGAATAGCCTAGTGTAGTCTTGCCAGTCGCTAACAGTTGGACTAAAAGATGCATATACCAAACGATTTTTTCAAAAGCAAAACTACTCCGCATCAAGGAGTTTATTAGGTAGGCCCTAAAAGTATGTCCTTGAGCGCAGGGGAATATTTTGGGTTAAAACTGAATCCGGTTTGATCTTTCCGGCAAATTGTAGTCTTTTGAGTACTACAACATGACGTGTTGTGGTTTCCGCTCCAGACCGGTTACAAGCCCGAAAAGTGAAGTGATCCCAGACTAGGTCCTAAGTACATCTACTCAAAGTGCTGTACTTAAAAGGGCTCTATGTATTATTTTTAGTTTTTGTTTTCCGTGAATAAAATGTAATTTTGTCCAATCTGTGTATGGTAGAGCAGTGTTTCTCAAATTTCAAGGTCTCCCCATAACTCTGACAGTGTACAAATGGAACCAAATGAACCCGTTAGGCATGGGACGAAATTAAAACTTCATGTCACTATTATTGAGACCAAAGAAAGCGATTTATGATATTTTATCGCGATAATCAAAATATCCCCAAATATCCCCAACCCCCCAATCTATTATCCTGGGGCGGCGGAACATTTACCAGATCTACAAGCTCACAACACATCGCAACGCGCCACGTTGTGAGCTTGTAGGTCGGCTATTTTTTGGCAAAGAGATTTGGTAGATAGTGAAAAAAAAGATTGTATCAAGTCCGTTATTTCCAGGTCCGTCCGTGATGTGCAACTCGGCAAATAAAAGGTGAATTGATCCCAGTGCATGACTGAGGATATTTTCACGATAAATTTAAATCTCCACAATACGATTATTGTGAGTGTTTTTATCACGATAAACGATAATAACGCTTATCGTCCCATCCCTAGAACCCGTTAGAGTTCATTTGGTTCCATTTGTACACTGTTACAGACTCGCACATGCAAAGCAGGTTCAAATCCGGGGTAGATTTTAAGTTTTAATGGACTTCCGGGGGTTCTGCGTGCAGTCAGTGCCGAGGGCTATGGTGGACCGAGGAAGAAGTAGTCACATTTTTTAATTAAAAGGGGTATTTCACTTAAAAAAAGAAAAAGAAAATGTTTGGGTCAGGCTTTTGTGAACGACTGTGACATGCAGTTTTTAAGTTGCCCGATTCAGCATTTTGATATTTTGATATTCATTTTATCAGTCACAACGCCTTCCGTGTAGCTGCAGTGTCGCTGTACCTTTGCTGCATGTCTCTCCTTCCGACTCTCTCTGGCTTTTTTCCTGTCTCTCTATAAAAAAACGTGACTATATATAGAGCAGTGAAGTCATGACGTCACTCGCTCATCTCCCGGTTCATGGAAGTCATTTCTCTATGGAGAATAACATTGAGTCATCTTAAAATCGTCTCATAAAAGCATTGTGGTCCAAAAATAAACAAAAGGTCTGCGCAATATTTTCGGGGAGGTGGCTCTGTATGGTTGTATGGTGATAGTCAGAAACTCATACTGTATTTGATAAAGCTTGTTTCTAGAGAAAATGCAACTAATTCTTCGGCGACAGTAACATTAGTGTTTTCTCACCATCAGTTGATTCTTTCATATCCATATGAGTTAAACCGCTGAGATCATTTGTTTATGTTTGGAACACAGTTCTTATATGACGCGATATGAAAAAAAGTCTATGGGAATTCAGAATGGAGGGAAAAAAACGTGAACCAGGTATGATGGGTAAATGATGTCAAACTTCACTGCTCTATTGCAAGAAAATATAAAGAAAATGTCATTTCATTCAACATGTATGATGAATTTACACTCCTCTGTTGAGAAACGCAGGCTTTGTTTAGATTGCAGGCGAATCCAATGTGTTTGTGAGTTCTGTTCTCTAGTGTTTTCTGATCCACGCTGTGGGTTCTGTATTCAGACGTTGTCTACCTATCTGCACTGGTTACTGTGGTAACAGGATCACGGTGCCAGTGATGTCTGTCTTGTTGTACGACGTGAGCTTGTAGATTCAGTCCAGACAGCGTGACAGACACATCTTTAGGAATCAGATTTGAATTACCTGTGATCAGTGGTGGAAAAGTACTGAAATGTTATACTTAAAAGAGCTATAGACAACTTTTTCATTGTAGAGCCGACACTTTGTTTACATCCTGGTCTATAGACTAGGATGTAAACAAAGTGTCGGTCTGACAATGGCCAAAATGATTATTTTATCATTATTTTACGTGGTTTTGTGGTCATTTTTGAATAGAAACACATACATGAAGCACCACAGTGGAAAGAGCCACGTTCCTGTCTGTGAAAGCCACAGCCAAAATCACACCCATGTCAGTGACTCAAAAAATTTCGGACGTCCAGTGCAGCCAGGCGCACAATAAGGCCTCAAAAGGCGCGACGCGGCACAGACTCCCATGTGAGTGACTGTTACACCAAATGTGTTACTTAACAACTTTTTGTGACCTGCCGTCATGGATGGAATGGGAGGGAGGAACCGAAGTCGATAGGTAACAAAATGTTGTGTATTAGCGTGACGGATAAATGAGCGTGTTGCGACTATCATCCCATCCCCAAGACCCCAGTATAGGACCGCTATACTGGCCCACAAGTGTTACTGGCTGAAGCTCAAAGCGGAATATCTCCCCGTCGTTCTGTATAGCACAGCTCAGCGGTAGAAACGTCGTTCTGTAGAGCACAGCTCAGCGGTAGAAATTCGCCCACGTGGGAGACCCATGGGCTTCCAATCCTGTGAAGAACATAAATCTCACACGGTGCAGCTTTAGAGATATGGCACCTGGTGCCAGGGACGTGCAGAGAATGTTAGAGAGGCAGGGGCTGACATTTCTAAAAGGGCCCTTTGGTGGAAATATCGAAAATAGCAGACCTCCATGCTCACAACGCGTCGCTCGGCTATTTTTTCGATGCTTGATTTCTACACAGAGAGGGCAATTCTTTCAATACAACATGCTGAATTCAAGTTCAGGAGAGTTTGAACAAGGCAATTCTCTTGAATGCTGCCTTCAGGTATGGCATGGAAAGAGGGAATTTGCATTTCTTTCACCATAGTGAAAACTGCATTCATGGTCTGGAGAGGGCACTTTTTTTTACAGACGGATAAAAGGGCAGGGGCTCAAGCCCCCTTTGATGTCTATGTGTGCACGTGCCTGCCTGCTTGGCGCTATCATGTGTGTGCATGCACAGTAGAAAAATCCTCCGCGTTCATTTCACCCCGCGAGTATGAGTCCGTTCGAGCACTCGCTGCGCTGCTGAGGATTATGTGCAGCCAGGGGCGTCAATTGGGTATGGCAAGGGTATGCAGCTGCCATACCCTGGGTCCAGGGGGGAAAATAAAGGTTACTTTTAAATATAAATCCATGAATAAATCCATGTCTCCTTGTCTATCTGTGCTGGTTATTATGTTGTTAAATTACAGTAAAATAACTACAAATGCTAAATTTAACAAAATGGTCATCATAATTATATTTTACACTTGTATTCTCCCCATATTGACAAAATGGTATATTCCCAGGTTCCGCAGGTCAGCTGCACAGGTGCAATGCATTATTGTTAATTGTGGCACGTTTACTAACATGCCAAGTTTAGCTGCACTTGATCAACCGTTCCAGGCTGCCATATCATCCAGCCCAAGAAACCGCAGAAACCCGGTTAAAAAACGGACAAAGCGCGGGCGTGCGCATGAGGACTCTAATCATATCTTTGCCATACCCTAGCTTTTGCTGAACTGACGCCAACTGTGCAGTGTGTAAACCGTGATAAAATGGCCCAGGTGAGGTCGGTGTGGGTGGGAGGAGGGGGGTTAAGGTGCTCAGTGGGGTGTGTAGTTGGAGGGTGGGGGAGGGTGGGGGGGGGGGCGTCCTCTCCCACTTGCCCTGGCACACAGCAGTCCTCTTGTTGCATGGGTGCTCCGCGCAGCGGGGGGGCGGTGGGGTGCGGGGGTGGGCGGTTTGGTGTGTCCACTGATGTCCTTATAGTGCACACATCACATCGCCACGAGGTATCTATAGCTGTGTGTGTGTGTGCGTGTGCGTGTGCGTGTGCGTGTGCGTGTGTGTGTGTGTGTGTGTGTGTGTGTGTGGAGCAAGGGGGAGGCGCACGAGGGGCGCTTTTTGATCTATCTGCCGTCCGTCGACCTCTTTGTGTGGCGCGCGGTGCGAGAGAGAGAGAGAGAGATAGAGAGGGAGAGAGAGAGAGAGGGAGAGGGAGAGAGAGAGAGAGAGAGAGAGCTAGAGAGAGAGAGAGAGAGAGAGAGAGAGAAGAGAGAGAGAGAGAGAGAGAGAGAGAGAGAGAGCCGGAAGGAGACAAAGAAAGAGAGGGTGGAAGAGAGAGAAAATGGAGAGAGAAGAGGGAGAGAGAGAGAGAGAGAGATGAAAGGAAGAGGCAGAGAGAAAGATGGAGATGGAAAGAGAGATAGAAAGAGAGACGGAAAGCAAGAGAGATAGCAAGGCTGAGAGGTGTGGAGAGAGGGGGATGGAGAGAGGATGGAAAAGAGAGAGAGAGAGAGAGAGAGAGAGAGAGAGAGAGAGAGAGAGAGAGAGAGAGAGAGAGAAGTGCTTGTGGGAGTTCTCCTTGCGATGTGAAGCACCTGTGTGTTGGCTGCAGGCACGTGCACACACAGACATCAAAGGGGGCTTGAGCCCCTGCCCTTTTATCCGTCTGTGAAAAAAGTGCCCTCTACAGTACATGAATGCAGTTTTCACTACTGTATGGTGAAAGAAATGCAAATGCCCCCTCTTTCCATGCCATACCTGAAGGCAGCATTCAAGAGAAATTGTCTTGTCCAAACTCTCCTGAACTTGAATGCAGCGTCTTATGTTGAAAGAATTGCCCTCTCTGTGTAGAAATCCATGCTGTTACGCCACATCTCCAGTATTCACTTGATTATGCTTAGTTCAGTGTGGTATCAAGCACTGAAAATAGCAGACCTCCAAGCTTCACAACGCGTCGATATTTCCACCAAAAAGGCCCTTTAGAAATGTCAGCACCTGCCTCTCTAATATTCTCTGCACGTCCCTTGGATGTGAAGCACCTGTGTGTTGGCTGCGGTAAATGGTAAATGTCAAATGGTGCATTTATATAGCGCCTTTATCCAAGGCGCTTTACATAGATTGTGCATTACATTCACCCATTCACACACACATTCATACAGTGATGGCGGAGCTAGAAAACCATGCAAGGCACCAACCTGCTCACCTGGAGCAACTAGGGGATCAGAGTCTTGCTCAAGGACTCTTCGACATTAACTCTGTGAACCCTCCGTGTTCCAATGACGGTTTCTCTACCCCTGAGCCACTGCCGGTGAAAGACAGAGAGAAAGATCAAGATGGGAAGAGAGATAGAGAGAGAGACGGAGAGAAAAAGAGAGCTAGAAAGACAGAGAGGTGGGGAGAGAGGGAACGGAGGGCAGGGACGTGCAGAGAATGTTAGAGAGGCAGAGGCTGACATTTCCAAAAGGGCCTTTTGGTGGAATTATCGAAAATAGCAGACTCCAAGCTCACAACGCGAGGTCGGCTATTTTCGGTGCTTGATACCACACTGAACTAAGCGTAATCAAGTCAATACTGGAGATGTGGCGTAACGGCATGGATTTCTACACAGAGGGCAATTCTTTCAACATAAGATGCTGCGTTCAAGTTCGGGAGAGTTTTAATTTGGACAAGACAATTCTCTTGAATGCTGCCTTCAGGTGTGGCATGGAAAGAGGGCATTTGTAAAAACGGTCCCATCCTAATTTACAGTACACTAATAAGACAGAATAAGACAGAATAAAGCCATAATAAATAATGTGTTGGTAATTAGAACTAATTATTTATTTTTTATTAGACAGAAACAAAGACAGAATAAAGAGCGAATACATTCTCCGGCACAGGCACCTGCCACGGAACTGCCGCGGCAGGCACCGCCTCACGACCGGCAGTTTACCGCGACCAGCAGTTCGACCGGCAGTTTACCGCGACCAGCAGTTCGACCGGCAGTTTACCGCGACGGGTTAAGGTTAGGTTTAGGTATAGTTTTACTGAGGTTAGCGGCAGGTGCCTGTGCCGGAGAATGTATTCGCTCTTTCTGTTATTCTGTCTTTGTTTCTGTCTAATAGAAATATATTAGTTCTAATTACCAACACATTATTTCTCATTATGGCTTTATTCTGTCTTATTCTGTCTTCTGACAGTACACACACACAGGCGCCTGACAGCGATCGTGGCATGAGCGACGAACGCACG